>NC_084744.1:51961610-51966610 GCF_033978785.1 Entelurus aequoreus
GCTCAGACTCGCAGTAGTGACTTGTAGTGTCATTGGCGCCATTGGCATGCATAAATATAAACACACAATCTAGGATGACTTGTTTCATATATCTGTGTCTTATATTTGGATCAAAAAACAGGAGTGATGCAATAAGAAATCCTACAATAAAAACCAGTAAGAGATGAAACAATGAATGTGGATTTATTGTCTTTATGGCTCGATATCAGACGCCCGTGTGTGGAGTTGATGCTTGTTGCTCACGTAAAAGTGCAGAGAGGAGACAACAGCGTTAGTAATCCCTCGTACGTGCTCTGCCTGCCTTCGCTCTCACATTCCTGCCTGCACTGCGGGCGTGTTGGAGACACCTCCAGTCGATAGCTGGACATCTTTCTGTCCTCTTCACCTTTTCTCTCCTCCCATCACGCCTCGCTTGTTTACTCCTTCTATGCACAGCGGACGCCACATTGGCGAGAATATGGAGATGTGTGTGTGTGTGTGTGTGTGTGTGTGTGTGTGTTCTTGAATTGCTACCCTTCTTGAGACATCAACAAGGAAAAGTACCTTCCATATAAGGACCGGTGAACAAGTTAGGACCGAAATCATGGTCCCAATACGGAAAACCATTGCATCTAATAGAGAGCCAAATACTAGAGTCTGTGAACATTGCTCCAAAGTCAGGATTTTTGATTGATTTAATGTGCATACAAAAGTAAACATTGACAGGTGCCAAATTAATTAAAAAAAAATGTAATAAATATGAATATAGACATATTGTAATAACTTGAGGTAAATAATGAAGATTAAAAACCAATTGCTAACAAAAAATTACAAAAAATAAATAAATAAATAACTAAAAGCAGTTTTTTTGTCACAATGTGTCGACTTTTTTCTTATAAAATTGGGAACGATTTCTCATATTCTTTCTGTTTCTGTCATATTGCAATATTTTCTCGTAAAATTATAACTTTTTTTATGTAAAATGATTACTTTTTAATGCCAAATGGTGACATTTGTCATATACAATTCTGACTTTTATCACAATATTGCCATTTTTTTTGTTGTTCCTGTAAAATAGTCACATTTTTTGGAGTAAAATGACGACTTTTGTCATCATTTTGCCAAGTAAAATTCCGATTATTGTTATAATATTGCCAACATTTTAAAGTTTTCTTTTAAAATTGTGACTTTTGTCGAGTAAAATTACGACTTTTTTCATAAAATTGCCAAAATTTTAAGCCTTTCTTGTAAAATTGCGACTGTTATTGAGTAAAATTCCAACTTTCATCATAATATTGCACAAATGTTCAGTTTTCTTGTAACATTTCAACTCGCGTTGAGTAAAATTACGACTTTTATTATAAGTTAGGACCGAAATCATGGTCCCAATACGGAAAACCATTGCATCTAATAGAGAGCCAAATACAAAGTCTGTGAACATTGCTCCAAAGTCAGGATTTTTTGTTGATTTAATGTGCATACAAAAGTAAACATTGACAGGTGCAAAATTAATTTAAAAAAACATTAATACATATGAATATAGAGACATATTAACTTGAAGTAAATAATGAAGATTAAAAACCAGCAACAGACAAAAACTTCCAAAAAAATACAAAATGAACTAAAAGCAGTCTTTTCCTCACAATGTGTCGACTTTTTCTTATAAAATTGGGAACAATTTCTCATATTCTTTCTGTTTCTATAATATTGCAATATTTTCTCGTAAAATTATAACTTTTGTATGTAAAATGATTACTTTTTAATGCAAAATGGTGACATTTGTCATATAAAACTCTGACTTTTATCACAATATTGCCAATTTTTTTGTCGTTCTTGTAAAATCGTGACATTTTTGGAGTAAAATGATGACTTTTGTCATCATTTTGCCAAGTAAAATTCCGATTATTATTATAATATTGCCAACATTTTAAAGTTTTCTTATAAAATTGCGACTGTTATTGAGTAAAATTCCAACTTTCATCATAATATTGCACAAAGGTTCAGTTTTTCTTGTAACATTTCGACTTGCGTTGAGTAAAATTACGACTTTTATTATAATACTGCCAAAATTCTAAGTTTTACTTGTGCAAGACCCTGATTGTGTGTGTGTGTGCGAGTGTGTGTGTGTGTGTGTTCTTGAATTGCAACCCTTCTTGAGACATGAACAAGGAAAAGTACCTTCCATATGAGGACCGGAATCATGGTCCCAATACAGAAAACCATTGCATCTAATAGAGAGCCAAATACTAGAGTCCGTGAACATTGCTCCAAAGTCAGGATTTTTGGTTGATTTAATGTGCATACAAAAGTAAACATTGACAGGTGCAAAATTAATTGAACATTTTTTTATAAATATGAATATAGACATATTGTAATAACTTGAGGTAAATAATGAAGATTAAAAACCAATTACGAACAAAAAATTACAAAAAATAAATAAATAACAAAAAGCAGTTTTTTTGTCACAATGTGTCGACTTTTTTCTTATAAAATTCGGAACGATTTCTCATATTCTTTCTGTTTCTATAATATTGCAATATTTTCTCGTAAAATTATAACTTTTTTATGTAAAATGATTGCGTTTTAATGCAAAATGGTGACATTTGTCATATACAACTCTGACTTTTATCACAATATTGCCAATTTTTTTTTGTTCAAATTTTTTGGAGTAAAATGATGACTTTTGTCATCATTTTGCCAAGTAAAATTCTGATTATTATTATAACATTTGAAAGTTTTCTTATCCAAATTGTGACTTTTGTCGAGTAAAATTACGACTCTTTTCATAAAATTGCCAACATTTTAAGCATTTCTTGTAAAATTGCAACTGCTATTGAATAAAATTCCAACTTTCCTTATAATTTTGCACAAATATTTAGTTTTTCTTGTAACATTTCGACTCGCGTTGAGAACAATTACGACTTTTATTATAATACTGCCAAAATTCAAAGTTTTTCTTGTGAAATTGTGACCATTTTCTTGTGAAATTCCAACTCATTTTTATATTTGCCTGGTATGTATATATTATTAATGTTGTAAATACAAATCTTTATATATCTAGAAAGGGTGGTCCTAAAGAGCTAGGCATTATTCGGAGGTCTCAAGAAGGTAACAAATACAAGAATGTGTGTGTGTGTGTGTGTGTGTGTGTGTGTGTGTGTGTGTGTGTGTGTGTGTGTGTGTGTGTTAGCGCTGCTGATTGATTAGCATGGCTGGCTGGATTCCCCGGACAGTCAATGACTAGCGAGTGTATTGCAGGCGTCATTCTGCAGATAATGTCATGACATCCTTGCCCAGCCATGCGACGCCAAGGAAAAGCTTCGCCCGTGGAGACGCAATTTGTTCCTGCTTGTGTCACAATGAGTTCAAGTCCATGAGAGGAAGCCTGGGGGCTTCTCTACACGCCTTGCGTGTTCCACACACACAACGCTTGAACAAAACCTTCCGTGAAGAAAAGAGACCTGTCAACAAAACGACAACACAACAATTTGCTGTCGCTAACTTGTCACCTGCGTTTGCTGTGACAACTCTTTAAAAATAGATGCTTAAAAGCAGACGCAAAAAAGTCCTGTCGCGTACAGGACCTTTGATTTGACATCCTTTCAAAACATCCTCAGCAGCGTATGACAGCAGCATCCTGCTGTTTTTAAGAGCCTAAGGCGCTAATCAGAGATCCTCTGTAGCAAAAACGCTGGTCAAAGATCCTCTATATGACACGAGCATCCTGCTGTTTTTAAGGACCTACAGCATACACACTAGTCAAAGATGTTCTATACGACAGGAGTAAGCTGCTGTTTTTAAGGACCTACAGCAGAAACACTAGTCAAAGATCCTCTATATGACAAGAGGTTGCTGCTGTTTTTAAGAACCTACAGCAGAAACACTAGTCAAAGATCCTCTATATGACAAGAGGTTGCTGCTGTTTTTAAGAACCTACAGCAGAAACACTAGTCAAAAATATTCTATATGACAAGAGCATGTTGCTGTTTTTGAGGACCTACAGCAGAAACACTAGTCAAAGATCCTCTAAATGACAAGAGCATGCTGCTGATTTTAAGGACCTAGACCAGAAACTCTAGTCAAAGATCCTCTATATGACGAGAGCATGTTGATGTTTTTAAGGACCTACACCAGAAACATTAGTCAAAGATCCTCTATATGACAAGAGGTTGGTGCTGTTTTTGAGGACCGACAGCAGAAACACTAGTCAAAGATCCTCTAAATGACAAGAGCATGCTGCTGATTTTATGGACCTACACCAGAAACTCTAGTCAAAGATCCTCTATATGAAAAGAGCATGTTGATGTTTTAAGGACCTACAGCAGAAACACTAGTCAAAGATCCTCTATATGACAAGAGGTTGCTGCTGTTTTTGAGGACCGACAGCAGAAACACTAGTCAAAGATCTTCTATATGACAAGAGGTTGGTGCTGTTTTTGAGGAACTACAGCAGAAACACTAGTAAAGATCCTCTATATGACAAGAGCATGCTGCTGATTTTAAGGTCCTACACCAGAAACACTAGTCAAAGATCCTCTATATGACAAGAGGTTGCTGCTGTTTTTAAGAACCTACAGCAGAAACACTAGTCAAAGATCCCCTATGTGACATGAGCATGTTGATGTTTTTAAGAACCTACAGCAGAAACACTAGTCAAAGATCTTCTATATGACAAGAGGTTGCTGCTGTTTTTGAGGACCTACAGCAGAAACACTAGTCAAATATTCTCTATATGACAAGAGCATGGTGCGGTTTTTCACAACCTACAGCAGAAACATTAGTCAAAGATCCTCTATATGACAAGAGGTTGGTGCTGTTTTTGAGGACCGACAGCAGAAACACTAGTCAAAGATCCTCTAAATGACAAGAGCATGCTGCTGATTTTATGGACCTACACCAGAAACTCTAGTCAAAGATCCTCTATATGAAAAGAGTATGTTGATGTTTTTAAGGACCTACAGCAGAAACACTAGTCAAAGATCTTCTATATGACAAGAGGTTGCTGCTGTTTTTGAGGACCT
>NC_084744.1:51974110-51976610 GCF_033978785.1 Entelurus aequoreus
TGACCACAAACCGAGAACAAAAGATGTGGACCAAAGGACCAAAAGCAAGGCACCGAAGATATGGACCAAACAAGAAAAAAAGCCGTGGACCAAAGACATGGATCCAAAGCAAGGAACCAAAGACTTAGACCAAAGACATGGAGCAAAGACATGGACCAAATAATGTACTATAGATGGGGACCAAAAATAAGGAACCAAAGATACAGACCAATGATATGGACCAAAGACAAAGAACAAAAACAAGGAACTAGAGAACTGGACAAAAGACACGGACCATAGGCATGGATCAAAAAGAAGGAACCACAGACATGGACCAAACAATGTACCATAAATGGGGACCAAAAACAAGGAACCAAAGATATGGACCAAATGACCACAAGCAATGCACCGAAGATATGGACCAAAGACAGGAAAAAAAGACATGGACCAAAGACATGGATCCAAAACAAGGAACCAAAGATTTAGACCAAAGACATGGATCAAAGACACGGACCAAAGAATGTACTATAAATGGGGACCAAAAACAAGGAACCAAAGATATAGACCAATGATATGGACCAAAGACTAAGACTGAAAACAAGAAACTAGAGAACTGGACAAAAGACACGGACCATAGGCATGGATCAAAAAGAAGGAACCACAGACATGGACCAAACAATGTACCATAAATGGGGACCAACAACAAGGAACCAAAGATATGGACCAGATGACCACAAACAGAAAACAAAAGATATGGACCAAAGGACTAAAAGCAAGGCACCGAAGATATGGACCAAAGACAGGAAATAAAGACATGGATCCAAAGCAAGGAACCAAAGACTTAGACCAAAGACACGAAGCAAAGACGTGGCCCAAATAATGTACTATAGATGGGGACCAAAAACAAGGAACCAAATATATAGGCCAATAATATGGACCAATGACTAAGACCAAAAACAAGGGACTTGAGAACTGGACAAAAGACCGGACCAAAGAACTAATCAATTGAATAGACTGCAAAGACAAGATACTTAATGTTCCAACTGGGAAACTATTTTTTTTTTGCAAATAATCATTAACTTAGAATTTAATGGCAGCAACACATTGCAAAAAAGTTGTCAACAGGGGCATTTTGACCACTGTGTTACATGGCCTTTCCTTTTAACAACACTCAGTAAACGTTTGGGAACTGAGGAGACCAATTTTTGAAGCTCTTCAGGTGGAATTCTTTCCCATTCTTGCTTGATGTACAGCTTAAGTTGTTCAACAGTCCGGGTGTCTCCGTTGTGGTATTTTAGGCTTCATAATGCACCACAAATTTTCAATGGGAGACCAGTCTGGACTACAGGCAGGCCAGTCTAGTACCCGCACTCTTTTACTATGAAGCCACGCTGTTGTAACACGTGGCTTGGCATTGTCTTGCTGAAATAAGCAGGGGCGTCCATGATAACGTTGCTTGGATAGCAACAAAACCTGTATGTACCTTTCAGCATTAATGGTGCCTTCAGAGATGTGTAAGTTACCCATGCCTTGGGCACTAATACACCCCCATACCATCACACATGCTGGCTTTTACACTTTGCGCCTATAACAATCCGGATGGTTCTTTTCCGACGTCCACAGTTTCCAAAAACAATTTGAAATGTGGACTCGTCAGACCACAGAACACTTTTCCACTTTGCATCAGTCCATCTTAGATGAGCTCAGGCCCAGCGAAGCATGCACAGTTTCTGGGTGTTGTTGATAAATGTTTTTTGCTTTGCATAGTAGAATTTTAACTTGTAGCGACAAACTGTAGTTACTGACAGTGGTTTTTTTTGAAGTGTTCCTGAGCCCATACATACATGAGCAACCCTGTTTTGAATGGTATCATCAAGCCTATTTGGGTGTTGTTCGGCGAGCCAAATTAAAAGCTTACGCGGGCCGCCAGTTGAATAAGATTGATGTAGAGGTACTAGAATAAATCCGATTTAAAAAAATGCTGTCGTCGCTGCTTTTCAACTTCCTGTAAATGTCCCAAAACCTTTGCAAACTGCTCTCCGTCTTATAGTACAATCTCCCCACTCGTCCTCCATGCTGTCCTGCCTCTAGATTAATTAGTCAAATGTGCCGAGTGGCTGTGCTTCCCGCCGTAAATCCAGCGTCAGTCGTCAACACGCAGGCGAGGGAAGCGAGGAGAAGAAAAGACGTTGCAGGAAGTCGGGAGAACAATGGCAGCGCAAGGAATAAGTCCATACGTCCCAATTAGACGCTTCTTTTGGGAAAGTGGAGGAACGTGGTGCATCCAGGCTTGTGTGCGCATGGAAGACTAACGAGCTTAGAGGAATGAAATATTTTTAATGAGCAAACAACTATTATAATAATGATAATAAACATTAAAATAATGTTATACTTTTTCTGCCTACTTGATGTCCTGGTGACTCAAGTCAAGAAGAGTGAAGTCAGAGAATTCAAGACCTTCTCACGCCGTCAAGATCCAATTATAAAATGTTTGATTGTGGGCAAACGCTCGGAGATATCG
>NC_084744.1:51981610-51991610 GCF_033978785.1 Entelurus aequoreus
TTGTGTAAATGGTAAATAAAAACAGAATACAATGATTTGCAAATTCTTTTCAACTTATATTCAATTGAATAGACTGCAAAGACAAGATATTTAACATTCAAACTGGAAAACGTTATTTTTTGCAAATATTAGCTCATTTGGAATTTGATGCCTGCAACATGTTTAAAAAAAGCTGGCACAAGTGGCAAAAAAGACTGAGAAAGTTGAGGAATGCTCATCAAACACGTATTTGGAACATCCCACAGGTGAACGGGCTAACTGGGAACAGGTGGGTGCCATGATTGGGTATAAAAGCAGCTTCCATGAAATACTCAGTCATTCACAAACAAGGATGGGGCGAGCGTCACCACTTTGTCAACAAATGCGTGAGCAAATTGTTGAACAGTTTAAGAACAACATTTCTCAACGAGCTATCGCAAAGAATTTAGGCATTTCACAATCTATGGTCCGTAATATCATTAAAAGGTTCAGAGAATCTGGAGAAATCACTGCACGTAAGCGATGATGTTACGGACCTTCGATTACTCAGGCGGTACTGCATCAAAAAGCGACATCAGTGTGTAAAGGATATCACCACATGGGCTCAGGAACACTTCGGAAAACCGCTGTCAGTAACTACAGTTCGTCACTACATCTGTAAGTGCAAGTTAAAACTCTACTATGCAAAGCGAAAGCCATTTATCAACAACACCCAGAAACGCCGCCGGCTTCGCTGGGCCCGAGCTCATCTAAGATGGACTGATACAAAGTGGACAAGTGTTCTGTGGTCTGACGAGTCCACATTTCAAAATGTTTTTGGAAACAGGAACCATCCGGATTATTATAGGCGCAAAGTGTAAAAGCCAGCATGTGTGATGGTATGGGGGTGTATTAGTGCCCAAGGCATGGGTAACTTACACATCTGTGAAGGCACCATTAATGCTGAAAGGTACATACAGGTTTTGTTGCCATCCAAGCAATGTTATCATGGACGCCCCTGCTTATTTCAGCAAGACAATGCCAAGCTACCTGTTACAACAGCGTGGCTTCGTAGTAAAAGAGTGCGGGTACTAGACTGGCCTGCCTGTAGTCCAGACCTGTCTCCCATTGAAAATGTGTGGTGCATTATGAAGCCTAAAATACCACAACGGAGACCCCCGGACTGTTGAACAACTTAAGCTGTACATCAAGCAAGAATGGGACATAATTCCACCTGAAAAGCTTCAAAAATTGGTCTCAGTTCCCAAACGTTTACTGAGTGTTGTTAAAAGGAAAGGCCATGTAACACAGTGGTAAAAATGCCCCTGTGACAACTTTTTTGCAGTGTGTTGCTGCCATTAAATTGTAAGTTAATGATTATTTGCCAAAAAACATTGAAGTTTCTCAGTTGGAACATGAAATATCTTGTCTTTGCAGTCTTTTAAATTGAATATAAGTTGAAAAGGATTTGCAAATCATTGTATTCTGGTTTTGTATTAGACTTCACATCTTGTATGTGCTCGCTAACACGAGTCTCTTTGATGGATGCTGTCGGCAAAAAGGTGACTCACGGAAAGCGGTGTAGAACTCGTGAAGGCTGAGGAGTCCGTCGTTGTTGTAGTCGTCGTAGCGCAGCAGGTCCTGCACGGTGCAGCGCAGCACGCCGTCGTCCAGGTGCTCCTTGGTGGAGATCTGACGCCACATGAAAAAGAACGATACAAAAACTGATTAAATATATCTATGTGATATTAAAACTTCATGTGGAGAGGAAAGTGTTGCATTTTGTACAACACAGCAGCAACATGTGGTAATGGCGCTAAACTGCTGAGTCGGCGTGAATAGTCCTGACACGTTTATAAACAGCAGGGTGACAAGTGTATGACTAAGTAGACACTTTTTAAAGCGCATGCAGAGCGAGATAACAATACTGGATCGCAAACTACATTAGTAGGTTGCCTACAGCTACAGCTGTAAATTGAATGAAGTGGTAATTGGAGCATTTTCAGCACGCCAAGTAGTAATATCAGCAACAAAAAATAATTAAATGATTATTATATGATTACTGTATAATGTGCGATACAAGCAGCAGTCCTTTAGCGTGTTTACTCGTGTGTGATATCATGTGAGGTACAAGCAGTCCGGCAGCGTGTTTACTTGTGTGTGTGATATCATGTGCAATACAAGCAGTCCTGCAGCGTGTTTACTTCTGTGTGATATATTATTGATACAAGCAGTCCTGCAGCATGTTTACTTGTGTCTGATATCATGTGTGATACAAGCAGTCCTGCAGCGTGTTTACTTGTGTGTGTGATATCATGTGCAATACAAGCAGTCCTGCAGCGTGTTTACTTCTGTGTGATATATTATTGATACAAGCAGTCCTGCAGCATGTTTACTTGTGTTTGATATCATGTGCGATACAAGCAGTCCTGCAGCATGTTTACTTGTGTTTGATATCATGTGCGATACAAGCAGACCTGCAGCATGTTTACTTGGGTGTGATATCATGTGCAATACAAGCAATCCTGCAGCGTGTTTGTGTGTGATATCATGTGTGATGCAAGCAGTCATGCAGCATGTTTACTTGTGTGTGATATCATGTGCTATACAAGCACTCCTGCAGCATGTTTGTGTCTGATATCATGTGCGATACAAGCAGTCCCACAGCGTGTTTACCTATGTGTGATATCATGTGCAATAGAAGCAGTCCCACAGCGTGTTTAATTGGGTGTGACATCACGTGCAATACAAGCAGTCCCACAGCGTGTTTACCTATGTGTGATATCATGTGCAATACAAGCAGTCCCACAGCGTGTTTACTTGTGTGTGATATCATGTGCGATGCAAGCAGTCCCACAGCGTGTTTACTTGGGTGTGATATCATGTGCTATACAAGCAGTCCTGCAGCATGTTTGTGTGTGATATCATGTGCGATGCAAGCAGTCCTGCAGAGTGTTTACTTGTGTGTGATATCATGTGCGATACAAGCAGTCCGGCAGAGTGTTTACTTGTGTGTGATATCATGTGCGATACAAGCAGTCATGCAGCGTGTTTACGTATGTGTGATATCATGTGCAATACAAGCAATCCTGCAGCGTGTTTACTTGTGTGATATCATGTGTGATGCAAGCAGTCCTGCAGCGTGTTTACTTGTGTGATATTATGTGCGATGCAAGCAGTCCTGCAGCATGTTTGTGTGTGATATCATGTACAATACAAGCAGTCCCACAGTGTGTTTACCTTTGTGTGATATCATGTGCAATACAAGCAGTCCCACAGCGTGTTTACTTGGGTGTGATATCATGTGCGATGCAAGCAGTCCTGCAGAATGTTTATGTGTGTGTGATACCATGTGCAAAACAAGCAGTCCTGCAGCGTGTTACTTTGTGTGTGATATCATGTGTGATACAAGCAGTCCCACAGCGTGTTTACCTATGTGTGATATCATGTGCAATACAAGCAGTCCAACAGCGTGTTTACTTGGGTGTGATATCATGTGCGATGCAAGCAGTCCTGCAGCATGTTTAGGTGTGATATCATGTGCAATACAAGCAGTCCTGCAGCGTGTTAACTTGTGTGTGATATAATGTGCGATATAAGCAGTTCCACAGCGTGTTTACTTGTGTTGGATATCATGTGCGATACAAGCAGTCCTTCAGCATGTGTGTGTGTGATACCATGTGCGATACAAGCAGTCCCACAGCGTGTTTGCCAATGTGTGATATCATGTTCAATACAAGCAGTCCCACAGCATGTTTACTTGGGTGTGATATCATGTGCTACACAAGCAGTCCTGCAGCATGTTTGTGTGTGTGTGATATCATGTGCGATACAAGCAGTCCTCCAGCATGTTAACTTGTGTGTGATATCATGTGTGATGCAAGCAGTCCTACAGCATGTTTATGCGTGTGTGTGATATCATGTGCGATGCAAGCAGTCCTGCAGCGTGTTTACTTGTGTGATATTATGTGCGATGCAAGCAGTCCTGCAGCATGTTTATGTGTGTGATATCATGTACAATACAAGCAGTCCCACAGCGTGTTTACCTATGTGTGATATCATGTGCAATATAAGCAGTCCCACAGCGTGTTTACTTGGGTGTGATATCATGTGCGATGCAAGCAGTCCTGCAGCATGTTTGTGTGTGTGTGATACCATGTGCAAAACAAGCAGTCCTGCAGCGTGTTACTTTGTGTGTGATATCATGTGTGATACAAGCAGTCCCACAGCGTGTTTACCTATGTGTGATATCATGTGCAATACAAGCAGTCCCACAGCGTGTTTACTTGGGTGTGATATCATGTGTGATGCAAGCAGTCCTGCAGCATGTTTAGGTGTGATATCATGTGCAATACAAGCAGTCCTGCAGCGTGTTAACTTGTGTTTGATATAATGTGCGATATAAGCAGTTCCACAGCGTGTTGTGTTGGATATCATGTGCGATACAAGCAGTCCTTCAGCATGTGTGTGTGTGATACCATGTGCGATACAAGCAGTCCCACAGCGTGTTTGCCAATGTGTGATATCATGTTCAATACAAGCAGTCCCACAGCGTGTTTACTTGGGTGTGATATCATGTGCTATACAAGCAGTCCTGCAGCATGTTTGTGTGTGTGATATCATGTGCGATACAAGCAGTCCTCCAGTATGTTAACTTGTGTGTGATATCATGTGTGATGCAAGCAGTCCTACAGTATGTTTATGCGTGTGTGTGATATCATGTGCGATGCAAGCAGTCCTGCAGCGTGTTTACTTGTGTGTGATATCATGTGCAATACAAGCAATCCTGCAGCGTGTTTGTGTGTAATATCATGTGTGATGCAGGCAGTCCTGCAGCATGTTTATGTGTGCGTGATATCATGTGCGATACAAGCAGTCCTTCTGCATGTTTGTGTGTGATATCATGTGCGATACAAGCAGCCCTGCAGCGTGTTTACTTATGTGTGCTAACATAAATAAATAGCCAACAATTGATTCAACAGGCCCCCTCTGTTGCATTCATTATACTCTCTAAAATAATCCAGAGGGCGCCAACATTATTCCATTCACATGTCGTGACCTGAAAATGAAGCAAACATGAGTGCTATTGTTATTATAAGTGCCAACGCAGACGGACTATTTTAGCGGCGCATTGATAGCAGCGAGCTAATTGTTGCTGCTATTGTTGACACACTGAGCTGCTTCTGCTTTGTCTCAAACTTGCTAGAAGTAAATTCTAGATGATATACTTCATGCACCTCTCACCTACCTGTAGACAAACGTGGCCATGGACCGACAGGTTGATCGACTTTGACATCCCCAGAGATGGCGAAAAAACAAACAAAAGAGGCTTCCTGCAGGAACCTTTTTTTTAAGCCTTTATGAGGATCGCGACTGAATCTTCATCTAAAACAAAATTATGTGAGCGTCCCATCGGCGAGAGTGGAAATATTACACTAAGTGGGTTTTTTTTTTCTGGTTTGTTATGGTTAGTTTGTACGTTTAGCACCGAGCAATGCTGCGGATGCTAGTGTCACAATAAAGCTGCATCCGTCATTCGGGTTCTAAAACTTATTGTTCATCCTCTTTGTATTCGGCCTCAAAAATATAAGGTCCTGGATCATAATTTGTCCCAAAGTAACAGCTGTTGGCTCTCACAAAGTCTGCTTGATTAGCATTGTTGTTGAAAATGGCTCTGAAATCTCCATGAGAATGACACTATTTTGATTGTATCTATTTAATCGCACACTTTGGAAGTCTTTTGGTGTCATAAATCAGATATACAGTAATGCTCAAAAGTTGACATACACTTGTAAAGAACATAATGTCATGGCTGTCATGAGTTTCCAATACTTTCTACAACTCTTATTTTGTTGTGATAGAGTGATTGGAGCACATACTTGTTGGTCACAAAAAACATTCATGAAGTTTGGTTCTTTTATGAATTTATTATGGGTCTACTGAAAATGTGAGCAAATGTGCTGGGTCAAAAGTATACATACAGCAATGTTAATATTTGCTTACATGTCCCTTGGCAAGTTTCACTGCAATAAGGCGCTTTTGGTAGCCATCCACAAGCTTCTGCTTGAATTTTTGACCACTCCTCTTGACAAAATTGGTGCAGTTCAGCTAAATTGGTTGGTTTTCTAACATTGGACTTGTTTCTTCAGCATTGTCCACATGTTTAAGTAAGGACTTTGGAAAGGCCATTCAAAACCTTAATTCTGTCATGATCTGTGGTCTGGATCATGTTTTTTGTTATTTTCTGTTAGTTTAAGACTCCAAGAGGTCCTGTTTTTGTGCACCCTTGTTTGTTTTAGTTTCCATGTCGACTTGTGATTTTCACCTGCCTCTTGCGTTCGGGTCACACCTGTCTCTAATCAAGAGACCAGTATGTAAGCATGTCTTTGCCAGTTAGTCGTGCTGGCGTCATTGCTTGTTTTCTGGAGATACCATAGTTCATGCTGATTGTTTCATGCTTAGTTCATGCTGATTGTTTCATGCTTAGTTCATGCTGATTGTTTCATGCTTAGTTCATGCTAATTGTTTCATGCTTAGTTCATGCTGATTGTTTCATGCTTAGTTCATGCTAATTGTTTCATGCTTAGTTCATGCTGATTGTTTCATGCTTAGTTCATGCTGATTGTTTCATGCTTAGTTCATGCTGATTGTTTCATGCTTAGTTCATGCTGATTGTTTCATGCTTAGTTCATGCTGATTGTTTCATGCTTAGTTCATGCTGATTGTTCCATGCTTAGTTCATGCTGATTGTTTCATGCTTAGTTCATGCTGATTGTTTCATGCTTAGTTCATGCTGATTGTTTCATGCTTAGTTCATGCTGATTGTTTCATGCTTAGTTCATGCTGATTGTTTCATGCTTAGTTCATGCTGATTGTTTCATGCTTAGTTCATGCTGCTCGTTTCTTGCCACAGTAAGTTTTGTTTGTTTCATGTCCATTAGTGATGGGTTGATGAGGCGTCATGAAGCGTTTCGACACATTGCAAAACTGTATTGATACTGTGTCACTAAATACTGACATCTGCTGGACATTAAAAATCCCTACAGGCAACCTATGGACCGACTCAACTGACACTGATTTTATGACCTAGTATATACAATAATATAAACCAAGTCATTGTATTTCATTTAGGATTATTTCATATCTTCATTTAAATAACAATATATTTTTATCTTTTTTAGATGCAGTCAATAAATAATGTGAACATGTATCATAACATGGAAATCTAAGAGAACGTGTTGTGAATGAGGATGTTTGTGGACTGGATTTTTTTTTTATTTAATTTTATTTTTTACACATTTTTATTTTTAAAAAAAAAACAGTTTTTCCAACGTATTACATTTTAGACGATTTCTCTTCTTAGTTATTATTTCTCTGGCTGTAGAAAAGACCCGCTCACAGGGCACAGAGGAGGCGTCAGTGCGACACAGTTCGCGTATCGGTCACGTGACCGAAACAGCTCATGATCGGTCACGTGACTTGACTATGTTTTCTGTTTTAAGTTTTATGTCCCTTAGCCTCTCGTGCAATCGGCACGCTTTCCTTTTGTTTTAGTTCCTGACTTTTGTCCTGTGTAGGATTTATTAATTAATAAATATGTTCCTACCTGCTACCTTTGTCCGGAAAAGTCCGTTTGCTTCCTGGGAGAACAATCCTCGCAGTAAGATGCCAAAACCCCCTCGTCATGACAAATTCTAGCCTGATTTAGCCATTCCTTTACCACTTTTGATGTGTGTTTGGGGTAATTGTCCTGTTGGAACACCCAACTGCGCCCAAGACCCAACCTCCGGGCTGATGATTTTAGGTTGTCCTGAAGAAATTGGAGGTAATCCTCCTTTTTCGTTGTCCCATTTGAAGCACCAGTTCCATTGGCAGCAAAACAGGCCCAGAGCATAATACTACCACCACCATGCTTGACGGTAGGGATGGTGTTCCTTGGATTAAAAACCTCACCTTTTCTCCTCCAAACATATTGCTGGGTATTGTGGCCAAACAGCTCAATTTTTGTTTCATCTGACATCACATGGACAAAGATAAGACCTTCTGGAGGAAAGTTCTGTGGTCAGATGAAACAAAAATTGAGCTGTTTGGCCACAACACCCAGCAATATGTTTGGAGGAGAAAAGGTGACTCGTGCGATGCCCAAAGATTCACAGCCCTATTTTATATATAAACTATACACCCCTACCTCAGGTCTACAATATATGACATAAATCGGGCCATAAATCACTCAGAGGTTTTAAATTTTAAACACGCGTGGTGTCGCTGATTAATTACTGCAATGTCTTTATTTATTTATTTCAATTTGGCAGCGTTTTTTTCAATTTGCAACGTCAACGCTGGGATTGTTTTTGTTTGGGAATGACAAATGTACAAAACATTTAAATTAAACAAAGGTAACACTTTAGTATGGAGAACATATTGTCATAACGGGGGTGGGGGGGGGGGGTTGTTCTCCCGGGATGCAAACGGACTATTCCGGACAAGACTTGCAGGAAGGAACATATTTATTTTCTCAATTAATCCTACACATAAAGACCGGAACCAAACAAAAGAAAAGTGTGCCGATCACACGGGAAGCTAACGAAACAAAAAAATAACAACGCAGGAAACATAGAAGCTAAACACATAACATGGACTATGGCATGGAACAAACACGACTTACTGTGGCATGAAACAACTAACACTTACGTGGGCACGGCATGAATCGAACAACTAGCATAAACTTGGAATCGGACAGAATGAACTATGGTATCGCATGAAACAAGCAATGACGCCAGGACGACTGACTGGCAAAGACAGGCTTAAATAATGGTTTCTTGATTAGAGCAGGTGCGTGTCCCGAACACCAGAGGCAGGTGAAACTAATAAGTCGCCAAAAACGCACAAAAACAGGAACTATGGAGTCTAAAACTAACAGAACATAACAAAAACATGATCCGGACCACGGATCATGACACATATTCTAAGTAACAAAGACTTGATTTACAATTATTTGGTTAGGGTTAGGGTTAGAGGGTTAGGGTTAGGATTAGGGATGATGTTCGAAACCGGTTCTCCCGGTTGTTCGATAAGAAAAGAACCGATTCCATGGATTTGAATCCCTTTTTGAGAACCGGTTCCCATTATCGAGGCCACTATAGTTAAGAAAAAGAGTTGGTTCTTTATTCGAATCCCGTCCCACAAGAAACGCCCTGTGGGACATCACAGGAAATGACCTCATTTCCTGTGATGTCACACAAGCAGCAAAAATAATGGACCGGAAAAAACGCCTCAAGGTATGGCTATTCACCTATAGTGACAGAGACAGGTTGTTTTTGTGTAACTGTGTATATTTGTTTTTCTGAAAAATCCCACTTAATATACTTTGGGTAACAACAGTCCATATTTATTTATTTTATTTTTTAAGGGGGTACAGTCAATATTTATTTATTTATTTTATTTTTTTCTTATAAAATAAATGTAAGCTTTTGTTAAACCAAATATTGTGTTTTTTTCCATATACAACAACCTATCTGGAGAATCGATAAGGAATCGGTTCGATAAGAGGATTCGATAAGAGGATTCGATAATGGGCTCGAACTCGATAATTTCTTATCAAACATCATCCCCAGTTATAATAAGGCCATGCAGAATAAGGTATTATTAAGCACTTAATAATGACAAATTAAGAGCCAATATGTTACTAATTTGCATGTTAATAAGCATCTAATTAATCAAATCAACTTTATTTATAAAGCACATTTAAAATTTACCACAGGGGTAGCCAAAGTGCTGTACAATGGGCAGGTTAAAAGATAATACGAGAACCGAGCAAACACAACACAACACAAACAGAACACGATAAAAAATAAATAAATAAAATATAGAAACATAAAAACAGGTTCACAGCAGGTGTATTATGGGGCGCCATTGCAGGATGGATATCACTCAGTGTTAAAAGCCATGGAATAAAAGTATGTTTTTAAGAGAGATTTAAAAACAGGAAGAGAGGAGGCTTGTCTAACATTTAGAGGTAGGTTGTTCCAGAGCTTGGGAGCAG
>NC_084744.1:51994110-52011610 GCF_033978785.1 Entelurus aequoreus
CGTTGGAAGAGGAAGGGGCCCGCCTCAAACTGTTACCACAAGGTTGGGAGCATGGAATTGTCCAAAATGTTTTGGTATCCTGGAGCATTTAAAGTTCCTTCCACTGGAACTAAGGGGCCAAGCCCAACTCCTGAAAAACAACCCCGCACCATAATTCCTCCTCCACCAAATTTCACACTCGGCACAATGCAGTCCGAAATGTAGCGTTCTCCTGGCAACCTCCAAACCCAGACTTGTCCATCAGATTGCCAGATGGAAAAGTGTGATTCATCACTCCAGAGAAGGCATCTGCACTGCTCTAGAGTCCAGTGGCGACGTGCTTTACACCACTGCATCACACGCGTTGCATTGGACTTGGTGATGTATGGCTTAGATACAGCTGATCGGCCATGGAAACCCATTCCTTGGGTTACCCATGCCTTGGGCACTAATACACCCCCATACCATCACAGATGCTGGATTTTGAACTTTGCGCCTAAAACAATCCGGATGGTTCTTTTCCTCTTTGGTCCGGAGGACACGACATCCCACAGTTTCCAAAAACAATCTTAAAATGTGGACTCGTCAGACCACAGAACACTTTTCCACTTTGCATCAGTCCATCCTAGATGAGTTCGGGCCCAGCGAAGCCGGCGGCGTTTCTGGGTGTTGTTGATAAATGGCTTTCGCTTTGCATAGTCTAGTTTGAACTTGCAGTTACAGATGTAGCGACAAACTGTAGTTACCGACAGTGGTTTTCTGAAGTGTACCTGAGCCTGTGTGGTGATATCCTTTACACACTGATGTCGGTTTTTGATGCAGTACCGCCCGAGGGATCCAAGGTCATGGACATTCAATGTTACGTGCAGTGATTTCTCCAGATTCTCTGAACCTTTTGATGATATTACAGACCGTAGATCAGGGGTCACCAACCTTTTTGAAACCAAGAGCTACTTCTTGGGTAGTGATTAATGCGAAGGGCTACCAGTTTGATACACACTTAAATAAATTGCCAGAAATAACCAATTTGCTCAATTTACCTTTAACTTTATTTTATTATTAATAATGAATGATATTTACACTTAATTGAACGGTTTAAAAGAAGAGAAAATACGAAAAAAATGACAATTAAATTTTGAAACATAGTTTATCTTCAATTTTGACTCTTTAAAATTCAAAATTCAACCGAAAAAAAGAAGAGAAAAACTAGCTAATTCGAATCTTTTTGAAAAATTTAAAAAAATAATTTATGGAATAATTTTTCCTGATTAAGATTAATTTTAGAATTTTGATGACATGTTTTAAATAGGTTAAAATCCAATCTACACTTAGTTAGAATATATAACAAATTGGACCAAGTTACATTTCTAACAAAGACAAATCATTATTTCTTCAAGATTTTCCAGAACAAAAATTTTAAAAGAAATTCAAAAGACTTTGAAATAAGATTTAAATTTGGATCCTACAGATTTTCTAGATTTGCCAGAATCATTTTTTTGAATTTTAATCATAATAAGTTTGAAGAAATATTTCACAAATATTCTTCGTTGAAAAAACTGAAGCTAAAATGAATAATTAAATTAAAATTAATGTATTATTCTTTACAATAAAAAAAAATAATTTACTTGAACATTGATTTAAATTGTCAGGAAAGAAGAGGAAGGAATTTAAAAGGTAAAAAGGTATATGTGTTTAAAAATCCTAAAATCATTTTTAAGGTAGTATTTTTTCTCTAAAATTGTCTTTCTGAAAGTTATAAGAAGCAAAGTAAAAAAATTAATGAATGTATTTAAACAAGTGAAGACCAAGTCTTTAAAATATTTTCTTGGATTTTCAAATTGTATTTGAGTTTTGTCTCTCTTAGAATTAAAAATGTCGAGCAAAGCGAGACCAGCTTGCTAGTAAATAAATACAATTTCAAAAATAGAGGCAGCTCACTGGTAAGTGCTGCTATTTGAGCTATTTTTAGAACAGGCCAGCGGGCTACTCATCTGGTCCTTACGGGCTACCTGGTGCCCGCGGGCACCGCGTTGGTGACCCCTGCCGTAGATGGTGAAATCCCTAAATTCCTTGCAATAGCTGGTTGAGAAATGTTGTTCTTAAACTTTTTGACAATTTGCTCAGGCATTTGTTGACAAAGTGGTGACCCTCGCCCCATCCTTGTTTGTGAATGACTGAGCATTTCATGGAAGCTGCTTTTATACCCAATCATGGCACCCACCTGTTCCCAATTAGCCTTTTTCCCCTGCGGGATGTTCCAAATAAGTGTTTGATGAGCATTCCTCAACGTTCTCACTCTTTTTTTGCCACTTGTGCCAGCTTTTTTGAAACATGTTGCAGGCATCAAATTCCAAATGAGCTAATATTTGCAAAAAATAACAAAGTTTACCAGTTCGAACGTTAAACATCTTGTCTTTGCAGTCGATTCAATAAGTTGAAAAGGATTTGCAAATCATTGTATTCTGTTTTTATTTACCATTTACACAACGTGCCAACTTCACTGGTTTTGGGGTTTGCAGTATTTGTTATTCATTACTGGTCCTCCAACCATGTCAAAATCTCCCCAAAGGTATCCCACTCATTTGCGCCACAAAAATATTTTGTCAAACTATTGTAGTTTTTATGTTATGGGGCTGAATCATAATTTATGGTAAACAAAACGTATTTTTAACACACAGACGCGCGTTTATGCCGACCATAACTGCGATGGTGCACTGGAATGATCCAGCGACAAGAACATGCATGTTGCAAAAGTTTTTTTTCATGAGATATATTAATCATATATGGAAAACTGACGCCATTGATAACACGCCAGCAGACATCATTTTGGTGTTTGCCTCACAAGTCATCCATCAGCCCAAATAAGGAAATGCTGGACAGATGATACATCTGACATTTTCCTCTCTGACAGAAATATGCCGATTGTCGACATGACTGAGGAGTCTCTCTCTGCATTGCAGCGATCGCATCCTGACAGCGGCTAGACCAGGGGTGTCCAAACTTTTTCCACTGAGGGCCGCACACGGAAAAATTTAAGCCTGCGGGGGCCATTTTGATATTTTTGATTTTCAAACCATAACAAAATATATGGATTTTGTTTGTTTTTTACTTTTAGGGCTCCCGGGGACCATA
This sequence comes from Entelurus aequoreus, assembly GCF_033978785.1. Classification (NCBI taxonomy): domain Eukaryota; kingdom Metazoa; phylum Chordata; class Actinopteri; order Syngnathiformes; family Syngnathidae; genus Entelurus; species Entelurus aequoreus. The sequence goes on from NC_084744.1 coordinate 51,997,222, forward strand.
AAGGGTCTAAGTCAGTGATCCCCAACCACCAAAAAAACAATTTTTTTTTTTGGATTTCTTGTGCAGCCGCGGCCCGGTACCAATCGGTCCACGGACCGGTACTGAGCCGCGGCTGCACAAGAAATAAAAAAAAAATAAAAAAATAAAATTGTTTTTATTTTATTTTAGTTTTTTTAATGAAATCAACATAAAAAACACAATATATACATTATATATCAATATAAATCAATACAGTCTGCAGGGATACAGTCCGTAAGCACACATGATTGTATTTCTTTATGACAAAAAAAAAATAAATAAAAAAAAAAAAAAATTTTTTTTTTTTTTTTTACTACCACTCTCCACCCCCCGGTCCGTGGGACAAATTTTCAAGCATTGACCGGTCTGCAAGTACAAAAAGGTTGGGGACCACTGGTCTAAGTCATTAAAATGTTAAAAACAAGTCAAATTATTATTTTTTTTATTTATATAACGCTTACATTAAATCTGTACAGTATATCAACTTCAGGTTGATATAAAGTTTAAAAAAACAAAAAGGTTTTATGCCTTTTTCTGTCAAAGACAACTTAGTTTTTTTATAATAAAACTGAAATATGCAGTATTTCCCCCACTGCCCAAAACATTCAGAAAGTAATGTTTGATGTGAAGTAATTAGAGCCTTAAAATAATCAATAATGCAGGACACCATTGATTTTAATTCATTATTATTTTTGAGTAATCATAGTGAAAAGATAAATATAATCCCATTAAATATATTTGGGATCCAAAAGGTGCCCCACTCAGAAAGTGATACATTTTTATAATTTTTTTTTTTTTTACTTTCAACACTTAAGTTACGAGCTCAACTTCAGATGTATCTGTCGATTTTAAATTTGAACTATTATTTTGTTTGTATTATGCTCTTTTGTCAAATACAATGTTGATGTTTTTGTATGGCAACCACACAATATATGCAATATTTCCCACATAAAACATTTTAAAGTGAAATATTTGAAATAATTGGAGCCTTGAATAGGTCAATAATTCATTATAACATTGACTTTTTTTTTTTTGGAGCAATGGCAAAAAAAGAAAGAAAGAAAGATAGACAAAAGAAAAAAAAAACAGCCTGCATGGCAGCTTTGTGTCAACATTGCAACTTTTTCTAGTTAGAGTTCACCTCATTCCACTTTTTTAAATGTTTTTTTAATTTTTGCAATAGCATTTCCAGAATGTGTGGCGGGCCGCAAATGGCCCCCGGGCCGCACTTTGGACACCCCTGGGCTAGACCATGCGTAACTAGGCCGGTTGGCACCAACATTCTAAACATGCTAAATGATGTAGACGCAAAACATTTTTAGTCTTGATAAATCACATTGTGAGTGCTAAATGATTATAATTGCATCTCCTCCTCTTACTATTGTGGCCGTTCTGATAATCAGCATGGTTAAGGGTGTGGTTAAGAGGCGAGTATATTTACAGCTAGAATTCACCAACTCAAGTATTTCATATATATATATATATATATATATATATATATATATATATATATATATATATATATATATATATATATATATATATATATATATATATATATATATATATATATATATAAAATACTTGACTTTCAGTGAATTCTAGCTATATACAGTGGGGCAAAAAAGTAGTCAGCCACCCATTGACAATCAATGGGTGGCTGACTAAATACTTTTTTTCCCCACTGTATATAGCTAGAATTCACTGAAAGTCAAGTATTTTATATATATATATATATATATATATATATATATATATATATATATATATATATATATATATATATATATATATATATATATATATATATATATATATATATATATATATATATATATATATATATATATATAAAATACTTGACTTTCAGTGAATTCTAGCTATATACAGTGGGGCAAAAAAGTAGTCAGCCACCCATTGACAATCAATGGGTGGCTGACTAAATACTTTTTTTCCCCACTGTATATATATGTATATATATTTATTTTATTATACATATAAATAAAATGAATACTTGAATTTCAGTGTTCCGGGGGCTATCCAGTAGATGGCAGTATTGTCCTGTTTAACTTCTCCGTTCATGACTCGGCCACCGTGTTCAATGGAGAAGTCTGTTCTACAAAATGTACAGGCAACATAATTACATACCCCTTCCCCTTCGAACTGTCCTGGATGAACTGAAATTCTTGTTTCCATTCGTTTTGGAACTTGCAAGCGTATTTCTTCATCTTGCTCGTCGACGGCGTCGCCATGTCTGTAACTTCCTCGTTCTTCTGCTTCGTCTCCTTGTTGTGTGCGCAGTTGTGCACTCTACTCTCTAAAAGCCGTAGGTGGTATGACGTCATTGGGCAGGCAAGCTGTTTATATTGTGGGAAAGTGGACGTGAGAAGAGGCTGTCCCCACTCAGGTCCGCATTGAGCTGGAGGGGGCGTGGCCTCCAGCTCCGGCTGAATACCGGGAGTTTGTCGGGAGAAAATTTCTGCCGGGAGGTTATCGGGAGAGGCGCTGAATAGCGGGAGTCTCCCGCTAAAAACGGGAGGGTTGGCAAGTATTGTATATAAACTTTTGATCGCGACTGTATATACACGTTAGGTCAGGAAAACACACAGAGGCTATTTCATCCCTAGAAGCCTGTTTCGCAGGTTTCCCCACTCTTCAGGGGATGTTTTGTTAAATCCCCTGAAGAGCAGGGAAACCAAATCATAATGGGCAGTCAAATTTCTCTCTGGCACTCATCGAGGGCGGACGCTCCCCTTTCCTCTCCCTTATCTCTCCTGCTTGCTTCTTTGTCTTGTCTTGTCTTAACTTTCTTGTTGCCTCTTTTTGCACTGCTCTCCAAATCTAAACATTGGAACTATTTAACTGGCCTCAACGGAATTGACAAGATCTTGTGTTTGGGGGAACCTGCTTGTCATGACGTAGCGGTTGTTGCTGGACACACGACGGACTCTTGGGAGAAGAAGGAGTGCCGGGTGCCTGGCGACCCTTCCAGTCGAGGACGTGAAGATATCCACCTATTCGGAATTATGACAACAGGACATCTGCTGATTGGAGAAAGCATTGCTCTGGTTTGTCGACAAATTGGAAGTCGCTGGCAGTCTTCAAAGTACCCCAAAGCTGCCACAAATGATTGGAGGATGCGGGAAGAACTGTGGACACTCTTGTGATTTGGATAACATTGGACAGTCTGCCCCGCAGGATGAATTTCAGGACCAGTAATAGACAATTTAGAGTGAAAAGCACATTTTATTTTCACTCGCATACAAAACATTCTAACTTGGATTGTTTCCCTGGCTTGGAGACTCTCCCGAAGGACAGTGCGGCGAAGACACAACACACTCCCTTCTTGTCTCTCATGGACACACACCTGTTGTTGTTGACTTTGGACTTATCGGCTGCACAAGAATCAAGGCCGCGGAACAGAGACACACTGTAGGCTTACATACAAACAACATGCATCCACAAAAATATACGCCACACATACACACCCCCAACCCACCAACCAAACGCCACCGACGCAAATACCATAGGGGTGATGGAAGGATGGTCAGCGCAGAGAGCTGCGGCCTACTACCATTACTCCGCCCCTTCCCTCTGTTGCTAGATATCTGGAGATGTATGTTGTAATATGTATATGTGCTTTGCTATGGAGGTTTTTTCCCACTCCAGACTTGGCCTCCTTAGGTGCCCAGTTTAGATTGTATTTTTTTACTCATCCTTCCCCAGCGTTTTACCTTTTTCCCCATCTTTTACGGGGCGCCTTGTGGCGACCCATCAGCGTTCCTGTTCTGTAACCCTGTACACTGTTTGTTTGTCTAGTCTTAAACGGGTTTGTGCTGAAAACAAAGTTTTGTTGTACTTGTGCAATGACGATAAAGACCTACCTATCTGTTTGGCCACAATGCCCACCAACATATTGGTGGGTATTGTGGCCAAACAGCTCCATTTTTGTTATTTGTTTTTTTGGGGGGGACTTTAAGGGGAAGATTGTTTTGTTTGGGGTACTTTAGGACTTTTTTGACAAGATGGTCTTATTTGGAGTACTTTGGGGGAAGATGGTCCTCTTTCCTTTTTTGGGGGGGATCTTTAAGAGAAGATGATCATATTTGGGGTACTTTGGGATCTTTACGTGAAAATGGTTTTATTAGGTTTTTTGTGGGGGACCTTTAGGGGAAGATGATCCTAGTTGGGTTACTTTGGGACCATCAAGGGAAGACGCTCCTATTTGGGTGTCTTTGGGATTGTTAGGGAAACTTTAGGACCTTTATGAGAATATGGTCCTATTTTGGGTACTTGGGGACTATTAGGTAAACTTTGGGACCTTTAGGAGAAGATGGTCCTATTTGGGGTACTTTGAGACCTTTACAGGAAGATGGTTTTATTTGTTTTTTGGGGGGGACCTTTAAGGGAAGATGCTCCTATTTGGGTTATGTTGGGATTATTAGGGGGAAGATGGTGCTATTTGTTTTTTTGGGGACTGTTAGGACACTGTTAGTCCTATTTGGAATACTTTGGGGGAAGCTGGTCCTATTGGGGATAAAGTAGGACCTTTATGGGGATATAGTCCAATTTGAAATAGTTTGGGACTTTTAGGGGTAAATGCTGCAATTTGTTTTTTGGGGACATTTAGGGGAAGATTGTTATGTTTGGGGTAGGAATTTTATGTCTTATTTGGAGTACTTTGGGCGCGTTGGGGGAAAATGGTCCTATTTGCTTTTTTGGGGGTACCTTTAAGGGAAGATGGTCCTATTGATCAAATGCAGAGAATAATTTCGCCACACCTAGTGTGTGTGTGACAATCATTGGCACTTTAACTTTTAACTTTATTTGGGGTACTCTGGGACCTTTACGGGAAGATGGTTTTATTTGTTTTTTTGGGGGGGGACCTGTCAGGGAAAATTATCTGAGTTGGGTTACTTTGGGACCTTTAAGGGAAGATGGTCCTATTTGGGTTTCTTTGGGATTGTTAGGGAAACTTTAGGACCTTTATGAGAATATGGTCCTATTTTGGGTACTTGGGGACTATTAGATAAACTTTGGGACCTTTAGGAGAAGAAGGTCCTATTTGGGGTACTTTGAGACCTTTACAGGAAGACGGTTTTATTTGTTTTTTGGGGGGGACCTTCAGGGGAAGATGATCCTAGTTGGGGTATTTTGGGACCTTTAAGGGAAGATGCTCCTATTTGGGTAATGTTGGGATTATTAGGGGGAAGATGGTGCTATTTGTTTTTTGGGGACTGTTAGGACACTGTTAGTCCTATTTGGAATACTTTGGGGGAAGCTGGTCCTATTGGGGATAAAGTAGGACCTTTATGGGGATATAGTCCAATTTGAAATAGTTTGGGACTTTTAGGGGTAAATGCTGCAATTTGTTTTTTGGGGACATTTAGGGGAAGATTGTTATGTTTGGGGTAGGAATTTTATGTCTTATTTGGAGTACTTTGGGCGCGTTGGGGGAAAATGGTCCTATTTGCTTTTTTGGGGGTACCTTTAAGGGAAGATGGTCCTATTGATCAAATGCAGATAATAATTTCGCCACACCTAGTGTGTGTGTGACAATCATTGGCACTTTAACTTTTAACTTGATTTGGGGTACTCTGGGACCTTTACGGGAAGATGGTTTTATTTGTTTTTTTGAGGGGGGACCTGTCAGGGAAAATTATCTGAGTTGGGGTACTTTGGGACCTTTAAGGGAAGATGGTCCTATTTGGGTTTCTTTGGGATTGTTAGGGAAACTTTAGGACCTTTATGAGAATATGGTCCTATTTTGGGTACTTGGGGACTATTAGATAAACTTTGGGACCTTTAGGAGAAGAAGGTCCTATTTGGGGTACTTTGAGACCTTTACAGGAAGACGGTTTTATTTGTTTTTTGGGGGGGACCTTCAGGGGAAGATGATCCTAGTTGGGGTACTTTGGGACCTTTAAGGGAAGATGCTCCTATTTGGGTTATGTTGGGATTATTAGGGGGAAGATGGTGCTATTTGGAATACTTTGGGGACTGTTAGGACACTGTTAGTCCTATTTGGAATACTTTGGGTGAAGCTGGTCCTATTGGGGATAAAGTAGGACCTTTATGGGGATATAGTCCAATTTGAAATAGTTTGGGACTTTTAGGGGTAAATGCTGCAATTGGTTTTTTGGGGACATTTAGGGGAAGATTGTTATGTTTGGTGTAGGAATTTTATGTCTTATTTGGATTACTTTGGGAGCGTTGGGGGAAAATGGTCCTATTTGATTTTTTGGGGGTACCTTTAAGGGAAGATGGTCCTATTGATCAAATGCAGAGAATACTTTCGCCACACCTAGTGTGTGTGTGTGGTATAGTCTAATTTGAAATAGTTTGGGACTTTTAGGGGTAAATGCTGCAATTTGTTTTTTGGGGACATTTAGGGGAAGATTGTTATGTTTGGGGTACTTTAGGATTTTTACGACAAGATGGTCTTATTTGGAGTACTTTGGGAGCTTTGGGGAAGATGGTCCTATTTGTTTTTTTGGGGGGGACCTTTAAGAGAAGATGGTCCTATTTGGGGTACTTTGGGATCTTTACGTGAAGATGGTCCTATTTGGGTTTATTTGGGATTATTAGGGAAACTTTAGGACCTTTATGAGAATATATTCCTATTTTGGGTACTTTGGGACTATTAGGGACACTTTGGGACCTTTAGGAGTAGGTGGTCCCATACAGGGTGCTTTGGAACCTTTAGAAGAAGATAGTCTTATTTGGGATAAATTGGGACCTTCAGGGGAAGAAGGCCTTATTTGGGGTACTTTGGGATTATTAGGGGGACGATGGTCCCATTTGTGTTTTGGGGGAATGTTAGGACAATGTTGGTCCTATTTGGAATACTTTGGGATCTTTGGGGGAAGATGTTCCTATTGGGGATAATTTAGGACCTTTAGGGTAAGATGGTCCAATTTGGAGTAGTTTGGGAATATTAGGGGAAAATTATGCTATTTGTTTTTTTAGGGGAGGATTGTTCTGTTTGGGATACTTTAGAACTTTTATTTGGAGTACTTTGGGAGCTTTGGGGGAAGATGATCCTATTTGCTTTTTTTGGGGAACCTTTAAGAGAGGATGGTCCTATTTGGAGTACTTTGGGACCTTTACGGGAAGATGGTTGTATTTGTTTTTTGGGGGGGACCTTTCAGGGAAAATAATCTGAGTTGGGGTACTTTGGGACCTTTAAGGGAAGTTGGTCCCATTTGGGTTACGTTGGGATTATTAGGGAAACTTTAGGACCTTTATGAGAATATGGTCCTATTTGGGGTACTTTAGGACCTTTAGGAGTAGGTGGTCCCATACAGAGTGCTTTGTAACCTTTTAAAGAAGATAGTCTTATTTGGGATACTTTGGGACCTTTAGGGGAAGATAGCCCTGTTTGACGTACATTGGGCCTCAGCCTCAATTTTACAAGTGCCCCAACTGGTCCAAAAAACTGGTCTTTTCCTGTCTGACCACCTGACCGGGCAGAGCAGATGCTGAAACTACCTTACCCGGCTCCTATCAATGTGAAGGAACAGCAGATCTCCTCCGAGTTCCTCCCAGATGACAGAGCTTCTTACCCCGTCTAAGGAAGAGCCCAGCCACGCTCCGTGTTCTTGTCCTTTTGCACACAATCCAAAGCTCAGGGCTCAAGTTGAGCATAGGAACGTTGATCTTCAGGTAAATAGAGAGCTTTGCCTTTTGGCTCAGCTCGGACCGATGCAGAGTCAACATTCAGGCAGGAGACTACGGTCCATCCAGACCCACACCTCCCGCCACCAGGCACATGAACAATATCAAGATCTGATAGCTCAGTTACAGCTCATGTTATTACCTATTCTGTGTTATATGTGTTCTATGTTGCACGATTGCACCAAGAAAAATTCCTAGTTTGTGAACCCGTTCTCAAACAATGGCAATAAAAACTGTTCTGATTCTGATTAATGTAGACGCCACACAAATCTATCCCTCTCTCATGAACAACACCCGAAGGTTGTTGAACTCCTCCACTTGGGTCAGGATCTAATTCCCAACCTAGAGATGGTACTCCACCTTAGAGCCGGACGTGGAGGTGCTAATTTACCTCTCTAATTTTGTTATAAGCACAAAATCTGATCATTATCGCATTGTAAATATCCCAATAATGATTACCGTAATTTTCGGACTATAAGTCGCAGTTTTTTTCATAGTTTGGCCGGGGGTGCAACTTATACTCAGGAGCGACTTATGTGTGAAATTATTAACACATTAGTGTAAAATATCAAGTAATATTATTTAGCTCATTCACGTAAGAGACTAGACGTATAAGATTTCATGGGATTTAGCGATTAGGAGTGACAGATTGTTTGGTAAACGTATAGCATGTTCTATATCAGGGGTCACCAACCTTTTTGAAACCAAGAGCTACTTTTGGGGTACTGATTAATGTGAAGGGCTACCAGTTTGATACACACTTAAATAAATTGCCAAAAATAGCCAATTTTCTCAATTTACCTTTAACTCTATGTTATTATTAATAATTAATGATATTTACACTTAATTCATCGGTTTAAAAGAGGAGAAAACACGAAAAAAATGACAATTAATTTTGAAACATAGTTTATCTTCAATTTCGACTCTTTAAAATTCAAAATTCAACCGAAAAAAAGAAGAGAAAAACTAGCTAATTTGAATCTTTTTTGAAAAAATTAAAAAAAATCATTTATGGAACATCATTAGTAATTTTTCCCGATTAAGATTAATTTTAGAATTTTGATGACATGTTTTAAAAAGGTTAAAATCCAATCTACACTTTGTTAGAATATATAACAAATTGGACTAAGCTATATTTCTAACAATGACAAATCATTATTTCTTCTAGATTTTCCAGAACAAAAATTTTAAAAGAAATTCAAAAGACTTTGAAATAAGATTTAAAATTGATTCTACAGATTTTCTAGATTTGCCAGAATAATTTTTTTGAATTTTAATCATAATAAGTTTGAAGAAATATTTCACAAATATTCTTCGTCGAAAAAACAGAAGCTAAAATGAAGAATTAAATTAAAATGTATTTATTATTCTTTACAATAAAAACAATAAATTTACCTGAACATTGATTTAAATTGTCAGGAAAGAAGAGAAAGGAATTTAAAAGGTATATGTGTTTAAAAATCCTAAAATCATTTTTGAGGTTGTATTTTTTCCTCTAAAAGTGTCTTTCTGAAAGTTATAATAAGCAAAGTAAAAAAAATTATGAATATTTAAACAAGTGAAGACCAAGTCTTTAAAATATTTTCTTGGATTTTCAAATTCTATTTGAGTTTTGTCTCTTAGAAGTAAAAATGTCGGGCAAAGCGAGACCAGCTTGCTAGTAAATAAATACAATTTAAAAAATAGAGGCAGCTCACTGGTAAGTGCTGCTATTTGAGCTATTTTTAGAACAGGCCAGCGGGCTACTCATCTGGTCCTTACGGGCTACCTGGTGCCCGCGGGCACCACGTTGGTGACCCCTGTTCTATATGTTATAGTTATTTGAATGACTCTTACCATAATATGTTACGTTAACATACCAGACACGTTTTCAGTTGGTTATTTATGCCTCATATAACGTACACTTATTCAGCCTGTTGTTCACTATTCTTTCTTTATCTTAAATTGCCTTTCAAATGTCTATTCTTGGTGATGGGTTTTATCAAATAAATTTGCAAAAAATGCGACTTATACTCCAGTGCGACTTATATATGTTTTTTTGCTTCTTTATTATGCATTTTCAGCCGGTGTGACTTATACCCCAGAGCGACTTATACGCCGAAAAAATACGGTAATAACTCAAAAACAAACCTTCTCTAGCTCCTCGCTGACCAGTCGTCCATCTCGGTCCATGTCCAGGTATTTGAACATGGTCTCCGCCAGCACCCTCTTCTCATCCATGTTCCTTTGCTGGTTCCACTCGCCGGCGTTGCGGGCCGTGGTCTTCATGTCCATCAGCGTGCTCTTCAGACGGTTGTACTCTGACATGGTGCACGCGTTGCCTGCCATGCAAAAACAACACAAGCGAATGAATGACGAGTCTCAGTGTGGGCATTGCATATAAACCTAATCTTTTATAATTATGATTGTTAACAAACAAATCAATAACAACAACAGTGGCCACGTGATCGTCAACATAGAACATTGAGCAAAGCAGTGTTTCCCACACATTCATTTATTTGTGGCGGCCCGCCACGAAAGAATTACATCCGCCACAAATTAAAAATAAAAAATAAAAACTTTTTTTTTTTTTTGTCCTGTCCAGCTTCTCAGGCAAATCATATAGTTGATGTAGATGCCCATATAGGCTGTTCAGATTTACTTTACAAAAGAGAAGTGTAGGATACTTCTCTTGTTGCCTTATTTGTATTTGACCACTACTGTTTTCTGTTTATTTGTTACTGACTGTGGCAGGACACCTCTGCCTCTGTTTCACTTTATGTTGCTGGTAAATAATATGGTTGTAGTAGTAGGCTAAAGTTAAATGATTTAGTATGCACTAATTAAAGGGGCAGAGCTTTAAGAGACATTTTAGCTTTTATATTTTATAAGATATATTTTTTGTAAGAACCACAATTAATAAATATATTTCAGTGAATAACTTATTGTTCAAATCTGTATATAAATATGTACATCAAGTGTTGTAATTATATTGTAAAATGGATGGATGGACGTTTAAAACAAAACTGTTATTATTAATTAGTAAGTATACATTTTTTGAGCCTTTTTAGAGAAAATCATATCATTGTAGTAAATTATGCAAATTACTCGATGATGTCATGGTGACCACGCCCATAGCCACGGCCCCACCGCCACAGGTATCTTGGCAGTTTATGGGAAACACTGCAAAGGTAGTCGTTTGTTAAGAATCAGGGAGATTTTGCGCCATAAAGTACACCTTCAAGTTGTCACCGTCCAAAGATGAAGCAGAAAAACACTCCGAGAGCTCACACCTCAGCCAGGCCATACCGCGTAAGAGTAAAAAAGTCCTGACAGTGATCTGGATCAGCCCCTAAATGTTATCACTTGTTCTTTATCCTATTACTAACAATTCCTGAAAGTTGAAAAAGGCGGCTATATATTTGTGTATATTATATACAGCCGTAGTCAATAGTTTACATACACTTGTAAAGAACATAATGTCATGGCTGTCTTGAGTTTCCAGTACTTTCTACAACTCTTCTTTTTTTGTGATCGAGTGATTGGAGCACATACTTGTTGGTCACAAAAAAAAACATTCATGAAGTTTGGTTCTTTTATGAATTTATTATGGGTCTACTGAAAATGGGAGCAAATCTGCTGGGTCAAAAGTATACATACAGCAATTAGAGATGTCCGACAATATCGGACTGCCGATAATATCGGCCGATAAATGCTTTAAAATGTAATATTGGAAATTATCGGTATCGGTTTCAAAAAGTACAATTTATGACTTTTTAAAACGCCGCTGTGTACACGGACGTAGGGAGAAGTACAGAGCGCCAATAAACCTTAAAGGCACTGCCTTTGCGTGCCGGCCCCAATCACAAAATACCTACGACTTTTCACACACACAAGTAAATGCAAAGCATACTTGGTCAACAGCCATACAGGTCACACCGACTGTAGCCGTATAAACAACTTTAACACTGTTACAAATATGCGCCACACTGTGAACCCACACCAAACAAGAATGACAAACACATTTTGGGAGAACATCCGCACCGTAGCACAACATAAACACAACAGAACAAATACCCAGAACCCCTTGCAGCAAAAATAAAATAAAATAATGCAATTTGTGAAAGTCGAAGTATAGTAGTTCCCATAGTTGTAGTGGGTATTAGGATTATCTCAGGGAGAACATGTCCCAAATTCCAAGCTGCTGTTTTGAGGCATGTTAAAAAAAAATAATGCACTTTGTGACTTCAATAATAAATATGGCAGTGCCATGTTGGCATTTTTTTTCCATAACTTGAGTTGATTTATTTTGGAAAACTTTGCTACATTGTTTAATGCATCCAGCGGGGCATCACAACAACATTAGGCATAATAATGTGTTAACTCCACGACTGTATATATCTGCATCGGTTGATATCAGGATCTGTAATTAGGAGTTGGACAATATCGGAATATCGGATATCGGCAAAAAAGCCATTATCGGACATCTCTAAGAGCAATGTTAATATTTGCTTACATGTCCCTTGGCAAGTTTCACTGCAATAAGGCGCTTTTGGTAGCCATCCACAAGCTTCTGCTTGAATTTTTGACCACTCCTCTTGACAAAATTGGTGCAGTTCAGCTAAATTTATAATGGATTAGATTTATATAGCGCTTTTCTAGACACTCAAAGCGCTTCACAGAGAAGTGAGAACCCATCATTCATTTTTACAACTCATTCATTCATCATTCATTCTCCGGTGTGAGCGGCACCGGGGGCAAGGGTGAAGTGTCCTGCCCAAGGACACAACGGCAGCGATTTTTGGATGGTAAGAGGCGGGGAGCGAAAATTTGTTGGTTTTCTGAAAACAGACTTGTTTCTTCAGCATTGTCCACACGTTTAAGTCAGGACTTTGGGAAGGCCATTCTAAAACCTTCATTCTAGCCTGATTTAGCCATTCCTTTACCACTTTTGACGTGTGTTTGGGGTCATTGTCCTGTTGGAACACCCAACTGCGCCCAAGACCCAACCTCCGGGCTGATGATTTTAGGTTGCCCTGAAGAATTTGGAGGTAATCCTCCTTTTTTATTGTCCCATTTACTCTCTGTAAAGCACCAGTTCCATTGGCAGCAAAACAGGCCCAGAGCATAATACTACCACCACCATGCTTGACAGTAGGTATGGTGTTCCTGGGATTAAAGGCCTCACCTTTTCTCCTCCAAACATATTGCTGGGTATTTTGGCCAAACAGCTCAATTTTTGTTTCATATGACCACAGAAGGCGTGTACCCCGCCTTCCGCCCGAATGTAGCTGAGATAGGCTCCAGCACCCCCCGCGACCCCAAAAAGGGACAAGCGGTAGAAAATGGATGGATGGATGGATGACCACAGAACTTTCCTCCAGAAGGTCTTATCTTTGTCCATGTGATGTCAGATGAAACACAAATTGAGCTGTTTGGCCACAATACCCAGCAATATGTTTGGAGGAGAAAAGGTGAGGTCTTTAATCCCAGGAACACCACCCCTACCGTCAAGCATGGTGGTGGTAGTATTATGCTCTGGGCCTGTTTTGCTGCCAATGGAACTGGTGCTTTACAGAGAGGAAATGGGACAATGAAAAAGGAGGATTACCTCCAAATTCTTCTGGACAACCTAAAATCATCAGCCTGGTGTAAAAGGTGTAAAAGAAAGTGCATCTCTATCCTCCTTCAAAACCGCACTAAAAGAACACCCCCAGGCAACTTTAACCCTAGACCAGGGGTCACCAACGCGGTGCCCGTGGGCACCAGGTCGCCCGTAAGGACCAGATGAGTCGCCCGCTGGCCTGTTCTAAAAATAGCTCAAATAGCAGCACTTACCAGTGAGCTGCCTCTATTTTTTTTAATTGTATTTATTTACTAGCAAGCTGGTCTCGCTTTGCTCTACATTTTTAATTCTAAGAGAGACAAAACTCAAATAGAATTTGAAAATCCAAGAAAATATTTTAAAGACTTGGTCTTCACTTGTTTAAATAAATTCATTATTTGTTTTACTTTGCTTCTTATAACTTTCAGAAAGACAATTTTACAGAAAAAATACAACCTTAAAAATGATTTTAGGATTTTTAAACACATATACCTTTTTACCTTTTAAATTCCTTCGTCTTCTTTCCTGACAATTTAAATCAATGTTCAAGTACATTTATTTATTTTTATTGTAAAGAATAATAAATACATTTTAATTTAATTCTTCATTTTAGCTTCTGTTTTTTCGACGAAGAATATTTGTGAAATATTTCTTCAAACTTATTATGATTAAAAATCAAAAAAAAAATTCTGGCAAATCTAGAAAATCTGTAGAATCAAACTTAAATCTTATTTCAAAGTCTTTTGAATTTCTTTTAAAATGTTTGTTCTGGAAAATCTAGAAGAAATAATGATTTTGTCTTTGTTAGAAATATAGCTTGGTCCAATTTGTTATATATTTTAACAAAGTGCAGATTGGATTATAACCTATTTAAAACATGTCATCAAAATTCTAAAATTCATCTTAATCAGGAAAAATGACCAATGATGTTCCATAAATTATTTTTTGAATTTTTTTCAAAAAGATTTGAATTAGCTAGTTTTTCTCCTCTTTTTTTCGGTTGAATTTTGAATTTTAAAGAGTCGAAATTGAAGATGAACTATGTTTCAAAATTTAATTGTCATTTTTTTTCGTGTTTTCTCTTCTTTTAAACCGTTCAATTAAGTGTAA
>NC_084744.1:52016610-52264110 GCF_033978785.1 Entelurus aequoreus
AAATAACACAGGAACATACTTTCATCATGAACTGAGGTCATGCTAACATGTTTTAGCAGGTTTTTACCCTAAAACTGCCAATGTTCACCGCTAAAGTAGGAATGTGGATCATGCTAACTCGCTTATATGTTAAAAGGTGCACTTTTTAATTCTGAAAACAACTTAGAGTAAATGTTTTACACTTGGAAATAACACAGGAACATACTTTCATCGCAAACTGATGACATGCTAACATGTTTTTTAGCATGTGTTTACCCTAAAATGCCAATGTTTACCGCTATAGTAGGAAAGTGGATCAAGCTAACTTGCGTATACATAAAAAAATTGTAGTTCATATTTTACACTTGAAAATAACACAGGAACATACTTTCATCATGAACTGAGGTCATGCTAACATGTTTTAGCAGGTTTTTACCCTAAAACTGCCAATGTTCACCGCTATAGTAAGAAAGTGGATCATGCTAACTCGCTTACACGTAAAAAAGTGCACTTTTTAAATCTGAAAACAACTTATAAATCATGTTTTACACTTGGAAATAACACAGGAACATACTTTTACTACAAACTAAGGACATGCTAACATGTTTTAGCAGGTTTTTACTCTAAAATGCCAATGTTCACCGCTGTAGTAGGAAAGTGGATCATGCTAACTTGCTTATATGTAAAAAAAAATTGCACTTTTTAAGTCTGAAAACAGCTTGTAGTTCATGTTTTACACTTGAAAACATGAATTTTTTTTACCACGAACTGAGGTCATGCTAACACGGTTTAGCGGGTTTTTACTTTAAAACTGCCAATGTTCACCACTAAAGTAGGAATGTGGATCATGCTAACTCGCTTATATGTTAAAAAGTGCACTTTTTAATTCTGAAAACAACTTAGAGTAAATGTTTTACACTTGGAAATAACACAGGAACATACTTTCATCACAAACTGATGACATGCTAACATGTTTTTTAGCATGTTTTTACCCTAAAATGCCAACGTTTACCGCTATAGTAGGAAAGTGGATCAAGCTAACTTGCGTGTACATAAAAAAATTGTAGTTCATATTTTACACTTGAAAATAACACAGGAACATACTTTCATCATGAACTGAGGTCATGCTAACATGGTTTAGCAGGTTTTTACCCTAAAACTGCCAATGTTCACCGCTATAGTAAGAAAGTGGATCATGCTAACTCGCTTACACGTAAAAAAGTGCACTTTTTAAGTCTGAAAACAACTTATAAATCATGTTTTACACTTGGAAATAACACAGGAACATACTTTTACTACAAACTAAGGACATGCTAACATGTTTTAGCAGGTTTTTACTCTAAAATGCCAATGTTCACCGCTATAGTAGGAAAGTGGATCATGCTAACTTGCTTATATGTAAAAAAAAATTGCACTTTTTAAGTCTGAAAACAGCTTGTAGTTCATGTTTTACACTTGAAAACATGAATTTTTTACCACGAACTGAGGTCATGCTAACATGGTTTAGCGGGTTTTTACTTTAAAACTGCCAATGTTCACCGCTAAAGTAGGAATGTGGATCATGCTAACTCGCTTATATGTTAAAAAGTGCACTTTTTAATTCTGAAAACAACTTAGAGTAAATGTTTTACACTTGGAAATAACACAGGAACATACTTTCATCACAATCTGATGACATGCTAACATGTTTTTTAGCATGTTTTTACCCTAAAATGCCAATGTTTACCGCTATAGTAGGAAAGTGGATCAAGCTAACTTGCGTGTACATAAAAAAATTGTAGTTCATATTTTACACTTGAAAATAACACAGGAACATACTTTCATCATGAACTGAGGTCATGCTAACATGTTTTAGCAGGTTTTTACCCTAAAACTGCCAATGTTCACCGCTAAAGTAGGAATGTGGATCATGCTAACTCGCTTATATGTTAAAAGGTGCACTTTTTAATTCTGAAAACAACTTAGAGTAAATGTTTTACACTTGGAAATAACACAGGAACATACTTTCATCGCAAACTGATGACATGCTAACATGTTTTTTAGCATGTGTTTACCCTAAAATGCCAATGTTTACCGCTATAGTAGGAAAGTGGATCAAGCTAACTTGCGTATACATAAAAAAATTGTAGTTCATATTTTACACTTGAAAATAACACAGGAACATACTTTCATCATGAACTGAGGTCATGCTAACATGTTTTAGCAGGTTTTTACCCTAAAACTGCCAATGTTCACCGCTATAGTAAGAAGTGGATCATGCTAACTCGCTTACACGTAAAAAAGTGCACTTTTAAATCTGAAAACAACTTATAAATCATGTTTTACACTTGGAAATAACACAGGAACATACTTTTACTACAAACTAAGGACATGCTAACATGTTTTAGCAGGTTTTTACTCTAAAATGCCAATGTTCACCGCTATAGTAGGAAAGTGGATCATGCTAACTTGCTTATATGTAAAAAAAAATTGCACTTTTTAAGTCTGAAAACAGCTTGTAGTTCATGTTTTACACTTGAAAACATGAATTTTTTTTACCACGAACTGAGGTCATGCTAACACGGTTTAGCGGGTTTTTACTTTAAAACTGCCAATGTTCACCACTAAAGTAGGAATGTGGATCATGCTAACTCGCTTATATGTTAAAAAGTGCACTTTTAATTCTGAAAACAACTTAGAGTAAATGTTTTACACTTGGAAATAACACAGGAACATACTTTCATCACAAACTGATGACATGCTAACATGTTTTTTAGCATGTTTTTACCCTAAAATGCCAACGTTTACCGCTATAGTAGGAAAGTGGATCAAGCTAACTTGCGTGTACATAAAAAAATTGTAGTTCATATTTTACACTTGAAAATAACACAGGAACATACTTTCATCATGAACTGAGGTCATGCTAACATGGTTTAGCAGGTTTTTACCCTAAAACTGCCAATGTTCACCGCTATAGTAAGAAAGTGGATCATGCTAACTCGCTTACACGTAAAAAGTGCACTTTTTAAGTCTGAAAACAACTTATAAATCATGTTTTACACTTGGAAATAACACAGGAACATACTTTTACTACAAACTAAGGACATGCTAACATGTTTAGCAGGTTTTTACTCTAAAATGCCAATGTTCACCGCTATAGTAGGAAAGTGGATCATGCTAACTTGCTTATATGTAAAAAAAAATTGCACTTTTTAAGTCTGAAAACAGCTTGTAGTTCATGTTTTACACTTGAAAACATGAATTTTTTACCACGAACTGAGGTCATGCTAACATGGTTTAGCGGGTTTTTACTTTAAAACTGCCAATGTTCACCGCTAAAGTAGGAATGTGGATCATGCTAACTCGCTTATATGTTAAAAAGTGCACTTTTTAATTCTGAAAACAACTTAGAGTAAATGTTTTACACTTGGAAATAACACAGGAACATACTTTCATCACAATCTGATGACATGCTAACATGTTTTTTAGCATGTTTTTACCCTAAAATGCCAATGTTTACCGCTATAGTAGGAAAGTGGATCAAGCTAACTTGCGTGTACATAAAAAAATTGTAGTTCATATTTTACACTTGAAAATAACACAGGAACATACTTTCATCATGAACTGAGGTCATGCTAACATGTTTTAGCAGGTTTTTACCCTAAAACTGCCAATGTTCACCGCTAAAGTAGGAATGTGGATCATGCTAACTCGCTTATATGTTAAAAGGTGCACTTTTTAATTCTGAAAACAACTTAGAGTAAATGTTTTACACTTGGAAATAACACAGGAACATACTTTCATCGCAAACTGATGACATGCTAACATGTTTTTTAGCATGTGTTTACCCTAAAATGCCAATGTTTACCGCTATAGTAGGAAAGTGGATCAAGCTAACTTGCGTATACATAAAAAAATTGTAGTTCATATTTTACACTTGAAAATAACACAGGAACATACTTTCATCATGAACTGAGGTCATGCTAACATGTTTTAGCAGGTTTTTACCCTAAAACTGCCAATGTTCACCGCTATAGTAAGAAAGTGGATCATGCTAACTCGCTTACACGTAAAAAAGTGCACTTTTTAAATCTGAAAACAACTTATAAATCATGTTTTACACTTGGAAATAACACAGGAACATACTTTTACTACAAACTAAGGACATGCTAACATGTTTTAGCAGGTTTTTACTCTAAAATGCCAATGTTCACCGCTATAGTAGGAAAGTGGATCATGCTAACTTGCTTATATGTAAAAAAAAATTGCACTTTTTAAGTCTGAAAACAGCTTGTAGTTCATGTTTTACACTTGAAAACATGAATTTTTTTTACCACGAACTGAGGTCATGCTAACACGGTTTAGCGGGTTTTTACTTTAAAACTGCCAATGTTCACCACTAAAGTAGGAATGTGGATCATGCTAACTCGCTTATATGTTAAAAAGTGCACTTTTTAATTCTGAAAACAACTTAGAGTAAATGTTTTACACTTGGAAATAACACAGGAACATACTTTCATCGCAAACTGATGACATGCTAACATGTTTTTTTAGCATGTTTTTACCCTAAAATGCCAACGTTTACCGCTATAGTAGGAAAGTGGATCAAGCTAACTTGCGTATACATAAAAAAATTGTAGTTCATATTTTACACTTGAAAATAACACAGGAACATACTTTCATCATGAACTGAGGTCATGCTAACATGTTTTAGCAGGTTTTTACCCTAAAACTGCCAATGTTCACCGCTAAAGTAGGAATGTGGATCATGCTAACTCGCTTATATGTTAAAAAGTGCACTTTTTAATTCTGAAAACAACTTAGAGTAAATGTTTTACACTTGGAAATAACACAGGAACATACTTTCATCACAAACTGATGACATGCTAACATGTTTTTTTAGCATGTTTTTACCCTAAAATGCCAATGTTTACCGCTATAGTAGGAAAGTGGATCAAGCTAACTTGCGTGTACATAAAAAAATTGTAGTTCATATTTTACACTTGAAAATAACACAGGAACATACTTTCATCGTGAACTGAGGTCATGCTAACATGTTTTAGCAGGTTTTTACCCTAAAACTGCCAATGTTCACCGCTATAGTAAGAAAGTGGATCATGCTAACTCGCTTACACGTAAAAAAGTGCACTTTTTAAGTCTGAAAACAACTTATAAATCATGTTTTACACTTGGAAATAACACAGGAACATACTTTTACTACAAACTAAGGACATGCTAACATGTTTTAGCAGGTTTTTACTCTAAAATGCCAATGTTCACCGCTATAGTAGGAAAGTGGATCATGCTAACTTGCTTATATGTAAAAAAAAATTGCACTTTTTAAGTCTGAAAACAACTTGTAGTTCATGTTTTACACTTGAAAACATGAATTTTTTACCACGAACTGAGGTCATGCTAACATGGTTTAGCGGGTTTTTACTTTAAAACTGCCAATGTTCACCGCTAAAGTAGGAAAGTGGATCATGCTAACTCGCTTATATGTTAAAAGGTGCACTTTTTAATTCTGAAAACAAGTTAGAGTAAATGTTTTACACTTGGAAATAACACAGGAACATACTTTCATCGCAAACTGATGACATGCTAACATGTTTTTTAGCATGTTTTTACCCTAAAATGCCAATGTTTACCGCTATAGTAGGAAAGTGGATCAAGCTAACTTGCGTGTACATAAAAAAATTGTAGTTCATATTTTACACTTGAAAATAACCCAGGAACATACTTTCATCATGAACTGAGGTCATGCTAACATGGTTTAGCGGGTTTTTACTTTAAAACTGCCAATGTTCACCGCTAAAGTAGGAATGTGGATCATGCTAACTCGCTTATATGTTAAAAAGTGCACTTTTTAATTCTGAAAACAACTTAGAGTAAATGTTTTACACTTGGAAATAACACAGGAACATACTTTCATCACAAACTGATGACATGCTAACATGTTTTTTAGCATGTTTTTACCCTAAAATGCCAATGTTTACCGCTATAGTAGGAAAGTGGATCAAGCTAACTTGCGTATACATAAAAAAATTGTAGTTCATATTTTAAACTTGAAAATAACACAGGAACATACTTTCATCATGAACTGAAGTCATGCTAACATGTTTTAGCAGGTTTTTACCCTAAAACTGCCAATGTTCACCGCTAAAGTAGGAATGTGGATCATGCTAACTCGCTTATATGTTAAAAGGTGCACTTTTTAATTCTGAAAACAACTTAGAGTAAATGTTTTACACTTGGAAATAACACAGGAACATACTTTCATCGCAAACTGATGACATGCTAACATGTTTTTTTAGCATGTTTTTACCCTAAAATGCCAATGTTTACCGTTATAGTAGGAAAGTGGATCATGCTAACTCGCTTATACGTAAAAAAAATCGTAGTTCATATTTTACACCTGAAAATAACACAGGAACATACTTTTTCCACAAACTGAGGTCATGCTAACATGTTTTAGCAGGTTTTTACTCTAAAACTGCCAATGTTCACTGCTATAGTAAGAAAGTGGATCATGCTAACATGCTAATACGTTGAAAAAATTGCACTTTTTAAGTCTGAAAACAACTTGTAGTTCATGTTTCACACTTGAAAACATGAATTTGTACAACAAACTGAGGGCATGCTAACATGGTTTAGCGGGTTTTCACCCTAAAATGCCAATGTTCACCGCTAAAGTAGGAAAGTGGATCATGCTAACTCGCTTATACGTTAAAAAGTGCACTTTGTAAGTCTGAAAACAACTTATAAATCATGTTTTACACTTGGAAATAACACAGGAACATACTTTTACTACAAACTAAGGACATGCTAACATGGTTTAGCAGGTTTTTACTCTAAAACTGCCAAAATTCACCACTATAGTAGGAAAGTGGATCATACTAACTCGCTTATACATAAACAAAACCTCGTAGATCATATTTTACACTTGAAAATAACACAAACACGTACTTTTATAACAAACTGAGGGCATGCTAACATGTTTTAGCAGGTTTTTACCCTAAAATGCCAATGTTCACCGCTATAGTAGGAAAGTGGATCATGCTAACTTGCTTATACGTTAAAAAAAAAAAACACTTTTTAAGTCTGAAAACAACTTGTAGTTCATGTTTTACACTTGAAAATAACACAGGAACATACTTTCATCACGAACTGAGGTCATGCTAACATGTTTTAGTAGGTTTTTACCCTAAAATGCCAATGTTCACCGCTATAGTAGGAAAGTGGATCATGCTAACTTGCTTATACGTAAAAACATTTGCACTTTTTATGTCTGAAAACAACTTGTAGTTCATGTTTTACGCTTGAAAACAACACAGGAACGTACTTTTTTCACAAACTGAGGTCATGCTAACATGGTTTAGCGGGTTTTTACTCTAAAACTGCCAATGTTCACGGCTAAAGTAGGAAAGTGGATCATGCTAACTTGCTTATATGTTAAAAAGTGCACTTTTTAATTCTGAAAACAACTTATAGTAAATGTTTTACACTTGGAAATAACACAGGAACATACTTTTTCAACAAACTGAGGTAATGCTAACATGTTTTAGCAGGTTTTTACTCTAAAACTGCCAATGTTCACTGCTATAGTAAGAAAGTGGATCATGCTAACTCGCTTATACGTTAAAAAAAAAGGTCATATTTTACACTTGAAAATAACACAAAAACATACGTTTACCACAAACTGAGGGCATGCTAATATGTTTTAGCAGGTTTTTACCCTAAAATGCCAATGTTCACCGCTATAGTAGGAAAGTGGATCATGCTAACTTGCTTATAGAAACCCCAAAACCAGTGAAGTTGGCACGTTGTGTAAATGGTAAATACAAACAGAATACAATGATTTGCAAATCATTTTCAACTTATATTCAATTGAATAGACTGCAAAGACAAGATACTTAACGTTCAAACTGGAAAACTGCAAATATTAGCTCATTTGGAATTTGATGCCTGTAACATGTTTCAAAAAAGCTGGCACAAGTGGCAAAAAAGACTGAGAAAGTTGAGGAATGCTCATCAAACACTTATTTGGAACATCCCACAGGTGAACAGGCTAATTGGAAACAGGTGGGTGCCATGATTGGGTATAAAAGTAGATTCCATGAAATGCTCAGTCATTCACAAACAAGGATGGGGCGAAATCACCACTTTGTGAACAAATGCGTGAGAAAATTGTCCAACCGTTTAAAAACAACATTTCTCAACCAGCTATTGCAAGGAATTTAGGGATTTCACCATCTACGCTCCGTAATATCATCAAAAGGTTCAGAGAATCTGGAGAAATCACTGCACGTAAGCGATGACATTAGACCTTCGATCCCTAAGGCCGTACTGCATCAAAAAGTGACATCAGTGTGTAAAGGATATCACCACATGGGCTCAGGAACACTTCAGAAAACCACTGTCAGTAACTACAGTTTGTCACTACATCTGTAAGTGCAAGTTAAAACTGTACTATGCAAAGCCAAAGCCATTTATCAACAACACCCAGAAACGCCGCCGTAAAAGCAGTTTGCAGTTCATGTTTTACACTTTAAAATAACACACGGCCAATAATTTTAACAGGAAGTGACATCATGTTTACATGACTGGCAGGTTTTATAGCCAATGTTCACCGCTATGGCAGGAAAGCTGCTCGTGCTAACTTGCTAAAATGTTGAAAAGGGTACTTTTTAGCTTAAAAGCAGTTTGCAGTTCATGTTTTACACTTTAAAATAACACACGGTCGATCATTTTAACAGGAAGTGACATCATGCTGACATGTTTGGCAGGTTTTATAGCCAATGTTCACCGCTATGGCAGGAAAACTGCTCGTGCTAACTTGCTAAAATGTTTAAAAGTGCACTTTTTAGCTTAAAAGCAGTTTGCAGTTCATGTTTTACACTTTAAAATAACACACGGTCGATCATTTTAACAGGAAGTGACATCATGCTGACATGTTGGCAGGTTTTATAGCCAATATTCACCGCTATGGCAGGAAAGCTGCTCGTGCTAACTTGCTAAAATGTTGAAAAGTGCACTTTTTAGCTTAAAAGCAGTTTGCAGGTCATGTTTTACACTTTAAAATAACACACGGTCGATAATTTTAACAGGAAGTGACATCATGCTGACATGTTGGCAGGTTTTATAGCCAATGTTCACCGCTATGGCAGGAAAACTGCTCGTGCTAACTTGCTAAAATGTTGAAAAGTGCACTTTTTAGCTTAAAAGCAGTTTGCAGTTCATGTTTTACACTTTAAAATAACACACGGTCGATCATTTTAACAGGAAGTGACATCATGCTGACATGTTTGGCAGGTTTTATAGCCAATGTTCACCGCTATGGCAGGAAAACTGCTCGTGCTAACTTGCTAAAATGTTTAAAAGTGCACTTTTTAGCTTAAAAGCAGTTTGCAGTTCATGTTTTACACTTTAAAATAACACACGGTCGATCATTTTAACAGGAAGTGACATCATGCTGACATGTTGGCAGGTTTTATAGCCAATATTCACCGCTATGGCAGGAAAGCTGCTCGTGCTAACTTGCTAAAATGTTGAAAAGTGCACTTTTTAGCTTAAAAGCAGTTTGCAGTTCATGTTTTACACTTTAAAATAGCAAACGGTCGATAATTTTAACAGGAAGTGACATCATGCTGACATGTTTGGCAGGTTTTATAGCCAATGTTCACCGCTATGGCAGAAAAGCTGCTCGTGCTAACTTGCTAAAATGATGAAAAGTGCACTTTTTAGCTTAAAAGCAGTTTGCAGTTCATGTTTTACACTTTAAAATAGCAAATAGGCGATAATTTTAACAGGAAGTGACATCATGCTGACATGTTTGGCAGGTTTTATAGCCAATGTTCACCGCTATGGCAGGAAAACTGCTCGTGCTAACTTGCTAAAATGTTGAAAAGTGCACTTTTTAGCTTAAAAGCAGTTTGCAGTTCATGTTTTACACTTTAAAATAGCAAACGGTCGATAATTTTAACAGGAAGTGACATCATGCTGACATGTTGGCAGGTTTTATAGCCAATGTTCACTGCTATGGCAGGAAAACTGCTCGTGCTAACTTGCTAAAATGTTGAAAAGTGCACTTTTTAGCTTAAAAGCAGTTTGCAGTTCATGTTTTACACTTTAAAATAGCAAACGGTCGATAATTTTAACAGGAAGTGACATCATGCTGACATGTTTGGCAGGTTTTATAGCCAATGTTCACCGCTATGGCAGGAAAGCTGCTTGTGCTAACTTGCTAAAATGTTGAAAAGTGCACTTTTTAGCTTAAAAGCAGTTTGCAGTTCATGTTTTACACTTTAAAATAACACACGGTCGATAATTTTAACAGGAAGTGACATCATGCTGACATGTTTGGCAGGTTTTATAGCCAATGTTCACCGCTATGGCAGGAAAGCTGCTTGTGCTAACTTGCTAAAATGTTGAAAAGTGCACTTTTTAGCTTAAAAGCAGTTTGCAGTTCATGTTTTACACTTTAAAATAACACACGGTCGATAATTTTAACAGGAAGTGACATCATGCTGACATGTTTGGCAGGTTTTATAGCCAATGTTCACCGCTATGGCAGGAAAACTGCTCGTGCTAACTTGCTAAAATGTTGAAAAGTGCACTTTTTAGCTTAAAAGCAGTTTGCAGTTCAAGTTTTACACTTTAAAATAACACACGGTCGATCATTTTAACAGGAAGTGACATCATGCTGACATGTTTGGCAGGTTTTATAGCCAATGTTCACCGCTATGGCAGGAAAACTGCTCGTGCTAACTTGCTAAATTGTTGAAAAGTGCACTTTTTAGCTTAAAAGCAGTTTGCAGTTCATGTTTTACACTTTAAAATAGCAAATACTCGATAATTTTAACAGGAAGTGACATCATGCTGACATGTTTGGCAGGTTTTATAGCCAATGTTCACCGCTATGGCAGGAAAGCTGCTCGTGCTAACTTGCTAAAATGATGAAAAGTGCACTTTTTAGCTTAAAAGCAGTTTGCAGTTCAAGTTTTACACTTTAAAATAACACACGGTCGATCATTTTAACAGGAAGTGACATCATGCTGACATGTTTGGCAGGTTTTATAGCCAATGTTCACCGCTATGGCAGGAAAACTGCTCGTGCTAACTTGCTAAATTGTTGAAAAGTGCACTTTTTAGCTTAAAAGCAGTTTGCAGTTCATGTTTTACACTTTAAAATAGCAAATACTCGATAATTTTAACAGGAAGTGACATCATGCTGACATGTTTGGCAGGTTTTATAGCCAATGTTCACCGCTATGGCAGGAAAGCTGCTCGTGCTAACTTCCTAAAATGTTGAAAAGTGCACTTTTTAGCTTAAAAGCAGTTTGCAGTTCATGTTTTACACTTTAAAATAACACACGGTCGATCATTTTAGCAGGAAGTGACATCATGTTTACATGTTTGGCAGGTTTTATAGCCAATGTTCACCGCTATGGCAGGAAAGCTGCTCGTGCTATCTTGCTAAAATGTTGAAAAGTGCACTTTTTAGCTTAAAAGCAGTTTGCAGTTCATGTTTTACACTTTAAAATAGCAAATACTCGATAATTTTAACAGGAAGTGACATCATGCTGACATGTTTGGCATGTTTTATAGCCAATATTCACCGCTATGGCAGGAAAACTGCTCGTGCTAACTTGCTAAAATGTTGAAAAGTGCACTTTTTAGCTTAAAAGCAGTTTGCAGTTCATGTTTTACACTTTAAAATAACACACGGTCGATAATTTTAACAGGAAGTGACATCATGCTGACATGTTGGCAGGTTTTATAGCCAATGTTCACCGCTATGGCAGGAAAACTGCTTGTGCTAACTTGCTAAAATGTTGAAAAGTGCACTTTTTAGCTTAAAAGCAGTTTGCAGTTCATGTTTTACACTTTAAAATAGCAAACGGTCGATAATTTTAACAGGAAGTGACATCATGCTGACATGTTTGGCAGGTTTTATAGCCAATGTTCACCGCTATGGCAGGAAAACTGCTCGTGCTAACTTGCTAAAATGTTGAAAAGTGCACTTTTTAGCTTAAAAGCAGTTTGCAGTTCATGTTTTACACTTTAAAATAGCAAACGGTCGATAATTTTAACAGGAAGTGACATCATGCTGACATGTTTGGCAGGTTTTATAGCCAATGTTCACCGCTATGGCAGGAAAGCTGCTCGTGCTAACTTGCTAAAATGTTGAAAAGTGCACTTTTTAGCTTAAAAGCAGTTTGCAGTTCATGTTTTACATTTTAAAATAACACACGGTCGATAATTTTAACAGGAAGTGACATCATGCTGACATGTTGGCAGGTTTTATAGCCAATGTTCACCGCTATGGCAGGAAAACTGCTCGTGCTAACTTGCTAAAATGTTGAAAAGTGCACTTTTTAGCTTAAAAGCAGTTTGCAGTTCATGTTTTACACTTTAAAATAGCAAATAGTCGATCATTTTAACAGGAAGTGACATCATGCTGACATGTTTGGCAGGTTTTATAGCCAATGTTCACCGCTATGGCAGGAAAACTGCTCGTGCTAACTTGCTAAAATGTTGAAAAGTGCACTTTTTAGCTTAAAAGCAGTTTGCAGTTCATGTTTTACACTTTAAAATAGCAAATAGGCGATAATTTTAACAGGAAGTGACATCATGCAGACATGTTTGGCAGGTTTTATAGCCAATGTTCACCGCTATGGCAGGAAAACTGCTCGTGCTAACTTGCTAAAATGTTGACTAGTGCACTTTTTAGCTTAAAAGCAGTTCATGTTTTACACTTTAAAATAACACACGGTCGATAATTTTAACAGGAAGTGACATCATGCTGACATGTTGGCAGGTTTTATAGCCAATGTTCACCGCTATGGCAGGAAAACTGCTCGTGCTAACTTGCTAAAATGTTGAAAAGTGCACTTTTTAGCTTAAAAGCAGTTTGCAGTTCATGTTTTACACTTTAAAATAGCAAATAGTCGATCATTTTAACAGGAAGTGACATCATGCTGACATGTTTGGCAGGTTTTATAGCCAATGTTCACCGCTATGGCAGGAAAACTGCTCGTGCTAACTTGCTAAAATGTTGAAAAGTGCACTTTTTAGCTTAAAAGCAGTTTGCAGTTCATGTTTTACACTTTAAAATAGCAAATAGGCGATAATTTTAACAGGAAGTGACATCATGCAGACATGTTTGGCAGGTTTTATAGCCAATGTTCACCGCTATGGCAGGAAAACTGCTCGTGCTAACTTGCTAAAATGATGAAAAGTGCACTTTTTAGCTTAAAAGCAGTTCATGTTTTACACTTTAAAATAACACACGGTCGATAATTTTAACAGGAAGTGACATCATGCTGACATGTTGGCAGGTTTTATAGCCAATGTTCACCGCTATGGCAGGAAAACTGCTCGTGCTAACTTGCTAAAATGTTGAAAAGTGCACTTTTTAGCTTAAAAGCAGTTTGCAGTTCATGTTTTACACTTTAAAATAGCAAACGGTCGATAATTTTAACAGGAAGTGACATCATGCTGACATGTTGGCAGGTTTTATAGCCAATGTTCACCGCTATGGCAGGAAAACTGCTCGTGCTAACTTGCTAAAATGTTGAAAAGTGCACTTTTTAGCTTAAAAGCAGTTTGCAGTTCATGTTTTACACTTTAAAATAGCAAATAGGCGATAATTTTAACAGGAAGTGACATCATGCTGACATATTTGGCAGGTTTTATAGCCAATGTTCACCGCTATGCCAGGAAAACTGCTCGTGCTAACTTGCTAAAATGTTGAAAAGTGCACTTTTTATGTCCGAAAGCAGCTTGTAGAAAAGTGAAAACAAATTGGGCAGCGAAACAATGTGATGCTTGGTGGAGGTAATAATCTCTGGAATTAGCTGGAAAATAATTACCCAGCTTCCACTCTGGCTAATTGATTGTGAGCTGGAACAAGCTCTGTCTGTAATTACATTTTTTTTCATTTTTTATATAGCAGCGGTGCCTGCCGTCGCCGTGGAGTCATCAGGCTGCAGCCGGCGAGCCGCTCGTCCCTCGAGAACGCCGCTCATAAAAAACGTCCTGATGTTGTGCGCCATCAGTGCAGCTGTGACCTTGCGGGGAAAAGCGTCGACTTGGCGCTTTACCTTCACAGTGACGGACCGAATAATGCAAAGGGAAAATATTTAGCTTGTGCTTCAAACCCTTTCATAATTAATATCCAGGTCATGTCTTTTATTTAAAAATCTAATTAACGTTTTAAATTACTTTGGGCTACTCATTCATCCATTTTTTTTTATTTTTTAATTTATTTATTTACTTCAGGCAATGACATAAAAAATAATAAAATAAAAAAAGTACAAAGACACACATAATATAAATTAATATAGTGCACTCGACCATATGTTTATTACAATATGTATTTGTTTACATTCATTTTTGTTCATTTTACTTTAATTTTAAAAAAATATCGCTTTTGGGGAGATTTTGACAAGCTAGGGGGCGCTGTTTCGAATCATAAAATATTAATAACAATGATGATAGGTAATAGCAAAACAAACTAAAGTAGTTAATAACCTAAAAACTATAATAGTTAGACAAACAATTGTCTAGCACAAATTTTGACAAGGTGGCTGTTATGAATCATAAAACAACAACATTAACAGTATGATAGTTATTTACATAAAACTATAATAGATCGACAACATAGTACAAACTGCCACAAATGTTCGGGACACGTTTGGTTTAATGAATCATACAACATTAAAAAAACACATACAAATCATGATAGACATAGAAACTACCGTATTTTCCGGACTAAAAAGGCACTTAAAATCCCTTTTTCCCCCTCAAAACTCGACAGTGCGCCTGATGTAAGGAATAAGTTTGGTTGAGCTTACCGACCTCGAAGCTATTTTATTTGGTTCATGGTGTAATGATAAGTGTGACCAGTAGACGGCAGCCACACATAAGAGATTCGTGTAGACTGCACTATGATGACAATATGTCTCAAGTAAACAACACCAACATTTTATATGTTCCATTGAAAATATAGAACATTACACACGGTTCTCAAAAATCCATCAACATGTTTTAGTACGACTTTGGTAAGCTATGAAGCCGCACCGCTTGATGAAATTGTACTGTGCTTCAACATACGAGTATTATTATGGTGTGTGTATAAGGTAAGACATATTATATGGCGTTTTGTTTCGCAATATTATGCAAAAGCAACTTTTCTTACCTTCTGGTACCTGCTGATCTGTATTTGGGATCTGCATAAGTCCTAAAAAATTGCGTGAGTCCGCCTTTGTAGTCCGTGCCGACCCCGTAGTCGATAAGCTTCCTCTTTTACGCTATCTTCTTGTTATGTGACATTCATCCTCCACTGTTGCCATTTCTAATATAAAGTAGTGTAAAGTTCTTACTTACATCTGTCAGTGAACTCGCCATGAAAGCACTAAAACATACCGGTGTAGTGAGTTTACATTATTCACCCGAGGAACTTTAGTTATTAGAGAGTTCCGGTCGGACGGTTTTTCGCGTGACACATTTCCGGCGTTGTTGTTTCCGGATGAGGAAATGCTGCTCATTGTTGATTTGAGTAAAGTCTGAATGTCATTAAAACAGTTAGCGCCATTGTCAGAATAATTGTATCTAAGTTATCACAAAACTTTGTGTTTCAATGAGTTCCCGGTGAGAGGACAAAAGCTGTCTTTGATCCTACCAAGCAAAAGGCTTGTAAAACTCCACTGTGTAGGATGGGAGGAGACAGGAGGGGTTCGGTTTCTTTGATGTATTGTAATACACAGAAAGATATTGTCTAGACCCGAGAACTACAAAGTGGAGAGGAGGCAGGGCCTGACCTCCCTCAAGGTACCTTTTCTTTGAACTGTTTTACGACCTTTTCTTTCAACTGTTTTGTAACAAAGGCGATAGCTGTTTACGACCCCCCTCCCTTAGAAACAGCTGTTGCCATGTAATAAGGGAAAGTCCAAATAAAAGAGGCGACGTACAATCTTTCGTCAGAGCGTGGTGGAACACTGTACAAGGGTACAGGTGCACGCGCTCTCCTCATTGAGCCAAATTGAATTCGGTCTCTGTTTGATTCCTTGCTTCTTGTCTTGTTTAATAGATGTCATCAGTGTTTGAATCTGACAGCCATCTTTTGACACTTCTTCCACTCCCGTCCCTTGCACGCTACACCGCTACAACAAAGATGACTTGATGATCTGTAAAACATCATCTATGCAACATTTTGCCCAAAAAAACACCATTACATGTTATGTAGACCACAAGGAAGTGTTTTACATTCAGAACAAAATAATAGTAATATGACTCCTTTAATGCACCTTTTAATCCGGTGCGCCTTATCTATGAAAAAAGATAAAAAATATACCATTCAACGGCGGTGCGCCCTATGGTCCAGAAAATACGGTATAATAGTTAGACAAAAATTTTTTTTCAGCACTAATGTAGCACAAACAATTTGACAATTTAGGGCATGGGTGTCAAACTCTGGCC
This sequence comes from Entelurus aequoreus, assembly GCF_033978785.1. NCBI lineage: Eukaryota > Metazoa > Chordata > Actinopteri > Syngnathiformes > Syngnathidae > Entelurus > Entelurus aequoreus. Next base: position 52,033,051 of record NC_084744.1, read on the forward strand.
CGCGGGCCAAATTTGCCATCCCTCCCGATTTTCCCGGGAGACTCCCAAATTTCAGTGCCCCTCCTGAAAATCTCCTGGGGCAATCATTCTCCCGAATTTCTCCCGATTTCCACACGGACAACATTATTGGAGGCGTGCCTTAAAGGCACTGCCTTCAACATCCTCTACAACCTGTCGTCACGTCCGCTTTCCCTCCATACAAACAGCGTGCCGGCCCAGTCACATAATATATGCGGCTTTTACACACACACACAAGTGAATGCAAGCATACTTGGTCAACAGCCATACAGGTCACACTGAGGGTGGCCTTACAAACAACTTTAACACTGTTACAAATATATGCCACACTGTGAATCCACACCAAACAAGAATGACAAACATTTCGGGTGAACATCCGCATTGCAACACAACATAAACACAACAGAACAAATACCCAGAACCCCTTGCAGCACTAACTCTTCCGGGACGCTACAATATACACCCCCGCTACCACCAAACCCCGCCCCCGCCCGACAAGTTAATGTTGATATTTACCTCAGAAGGCTGCAAATAGAAAAGGGTCATTCATTTTTTTATTTAAATTTTATTTAATATACCATTGATGTTTTTTTGAAAGTTGATTTTGCACTATTAAGTTATACAAGCATTGCTTATATAACGGTGTTAAAGCAAATCAGTGTGGAAAACTGAGCAATAATTAACGTTTTATTCATGCACTTTCTCTTGCTACTTCAAGGCTTGAATGTTTGATTCATTCATTATTGTTATTTTATTATCAAATTTATTATTAGCCTGTGGAAAAAGTTAATGTTGATATTTACCTCAGAAGGCTGCAAATAGAAAAGAGGAATTCCATTTTTATTTAAATTTTATTTGATATGCCATTGATATTTTTTAATTATTATTATTTGAAACTCGATTTTGCATGTCACTATAAAGTTATATAAGCCTTGCTTGTTCAATATTCAATGCAAAACTTGTTTGGGTCCCTATTAAAAGGTTCATTTTTTCAACCTTGGCCCGCGGCTTTGTTCAGTTTTAAATTTTGGCCCACTCTGTATTTGCGTTTGACACCCCTGATTTAGGGGATATTTTGACAATATTAATAATTCATCATATTAATAATCAATAAGGTTCTCGTGCCCTGAAATGTGTGTTTGATCTCGTGTCATACTTGCAGTATGGAGCGTGTTGTTCAGGAGGGCGAAATGATCAGCCCGCCATGAGTGCGGCGGCAGGTAGAAATGAAGCTGAACACACCATTAAGCAGAAAACACACCTAATGAAGGAGGGAATTTACAAAGCGAAACGAAAAGCAACAGACACGCTGCGTGACACGCGCTTGTTATTTCGCCGCCACTAACGAGGTCACGCCATTTTTTTGCAACGTCTGCAATGAAAAAAACCTAACAAACATATTTTAACGACATTAAAATACAGTTTTCTTATTTGAGGTAAGGATTTTGTTAGATTGATAAATGCTGACAGTGTCAATCTGCATCAACTCTACCGGTCACGTGACTTCACTTCCATCGGTCGCCCCTGCTGATGCGCCGTCTTGACAGAGACGACGCAGAGTCGGTGGTTGTGTTCACGCGGCGGGTCGATATTGACTTCTTCCTCAAATGTGACATGTCTATCGGTCTGAGCCGATCCATAGCGGAAACAAAAAATATGCTTTTATGAGGGAGGGGGGGAAAAAAAGCCCATTGTGAGGGGCGTGGCCTGCGGGCCTGCGGCAAAACGGGATGTGCCAGGACCGGCTTCGAGATTAGCGACAGGTGCGTAGATGACACAGCTGAGAGTGTTTGTCTGATCACCCGTCGCTCCGTTAAAGGCAGCAGTCGGGAAGGAGAAGGGGGTTGTTGATGGTCGTTGATGGCAAGAGCGAGGGACTGAAGAAAAACCATTTGTGTGCTCACTGGCGAGATTGACAGACATTTGCTGAAAACCATAAAGAAACATTTATTGCAAAATAAATCATTGTTCGCAAATATGATCTTTGGTGATCCAAGGAACCCTGGGGAGCAAGACCTCCACACCCATCTTTGCTGTACCCCTAATCTTTTGGCCAAATGTTCACCTTTTATGGTGAATTACTGTACACGGACTCGGTTTTAGAGAAAATAGATTTACGCTGGACGCAACTCCAAGAGCGCGCCAGGCAATCAACACACCTGAAGCTGATGAGACCTGCCTTCATAAGCCAGCACAACCTGCTATCCCGTGCCAGAACGTAGTTTCCTGTTTTGTACAGTAAGGACTCGTAATCAAGCTCTGTGCATACTCTGTGTTTCACTTGTCTTGTTAAAGTAGTCATACCAATGATTGTCACACACACACTAGGTGTGGTGAAATGTGTCCTCTGCATTTGACCCATCCCCTTGTTCACCCCCTGGGAGGTGAGGGGAGCAGTGGGCAGCAGCGGTGCCGCGCCCGGGAATCATTTTTGGGGATTTAACCCCCAATTCCAACCCTTGATGCTGAGTGCCAAGCAGGGAGTTAATTTTTATAGTCTTTGGTATGACTCGGCCGGGGTTTGAACTCACAACCTACCGATCTCAGGGCGGACACTCTAACCACTAGGCCACTGAGTCCACTGTCCTCCTTGTCGCCTTTCCAACAGCAGACCTCCGTTCCCGCGTCACGAGCTGTGTGTCTCGTCTCCCCGTGTTCCCTCTGCTTCCCTGACTGCGTCTTGGATCGCGACCTCCAGTCTGGACATGGACTTTTGACGCCTCGCTATCGCCCCCGACTTCCTGTCTGTGCTCACGGACCTACGAGCCTGCCTCGCCCCCTATTGGACTTCCGCACCTCTCGTTCAACACTACCGGTACCACACTACAGTCAATCTGTACACATAGTCACACACCACACACATATTTGGGTTAGTACACACACTTCATTAATTGTTTGTATATATATATATATAGTATATTTAAGTTAAGTTAAAGTTAAAGTGCCAATGATTGGTGTGGCGAAATTATTGTCTGCATTTGACCAATCACCCTTTATCACCCCCTGGGTGGTGAGGGGAGCAGTGAGCATCAGCGGTGGCCGCGCCCGGGAATCGTTTTTGGTGATTTAACCCCCAATTCCAACCCCTTGATGCTGAGTGCCAAGCAGGGAGGTAATGGGTCCCATTTTTATAGTCTTTGGTATGACTCGGCCGGGGTTTGAACTCACAACCTACCGATCTCATGGCGCATATGTATATATAATTAAATTGAGTTAATACGACGTCCATCCTGTTTGTGCCGTCTCATTCCCCCTGTACACGTAACAGCAACACTCTCTAAGTAACATTTTTCAAAGCATAAAATATAACAACAACACCCAGAAGCTAGAGTGGTTAAACAGAATATTTATATTTTTTAAGTGTCAATCTTTTTTTGCAATGTCTGATTACCGTAAATTCCGGACTATAAACCCCTAAATCTTTCCTACTCTTTGAACCCAGCGGCTTATAAAATGGTGAAGCTTCTTCGCTGACGACCGTAATGCAAAAAGGGTTCGAAACACAAAACAAGCCGTCAGAATAATTGTATCTAAGTTATCACAAAACTTTGTGTTGCCATGAGTTCCCGGCGAGAAGACAAAAGCCGTCTTTGATCCTACCAAGAAGACGGCTTGTAAAACTCCACTGTGTAGGATGGGAAGCAACGTGAAGGTGTTCTGTTTCTTTGATGTATTGTAATCCACAGAAAGATTGTGTCTTGACCCGAGAACTACAAAGCGGAGAGGAAGCAGGACCAGACTCCCCTCCAGGTGACCTTTTCTTTAAACTCTTTTACGACCTTTTCTTTGAACTGTTTTCGACCTTTTCTTTGAACTGTTTGTAATCAAAGGCGATGGCTGTTTACAACCCCCCTCCCTTAGAAACAACTGTTGCCATGTAATCAGGGAATTTCAAATAAAAGAGGAGGCATACAATCTTTCGTCAGAGCGTGGAACACTGTACAATGGTACAGGTGTACGTGTTTCTCCTCATTGAGCCAAATTGAATTCTGTCTCTGTTTAATTCCTTGCTTCTTGTCTTGTTTAATAGATGTCATCAGTGTTTGAACCGGACACAAGCAAACGCACTGAAAAGGTGTGTTATTGTTTGTGCTACGGCGCCATCTTTTGGACGAGTTTGCTTCCATTCAGTGTTTTCCACTGGAAGTATAAGTGTCGTTCCTCTTCTAGCCGTCCATAGCGTTTCTACTCGTGTGGATTCCTGATTCCTCACTCCAAGCAATGTTTGTAAGTTTTACAATATATCTAAAACAATTATTCCATACTAAACCGTCCCATGTGTAGGGATGATACTCGAAACCGGTTTTCCCGGTTGTTTGATAAGAAAAGAACCGAGTCCTCGGACTCGAATCCCTTTTTGAGAACCGGTACCCGTTATCGAGACCACTATAGTAAAGGAAAAGAGTTGATTCTTTATTCGAATCCCGTCCCGACCAGAAATGCTCCGTGGGACATCACAAGAATTGACGTCACGTAGCTCAGTCATTAGGCGCAGATAGCGAAAGCAGGAAAACAATGGACGGGAAAAAGCGCTCCAAGGTGTAATAAAGTTCAAAACAAAAGCTATAATCCATCGAATAACTTTACTGAGAGATTTTAGCAGGGTAAAACACATGACGAACACTTTTACGACCAACCGGAAACATAGCAACCAGGCTAGCAACGCACCTCCTTTACGGCAGCTGTCGCAACGTTCTTAAAACAACCGCAGCACATACATATATATACAACATATCTCCCTTTTTTAACTTTTGTTTTTCTTTCCTTGTAAACAAAACAAAATCACACTGTATATGTGTTGTCTGTCTAATTATAAATAATGCAGACGAGGCGTGTTGGCTGAGTTCTTGACGTTTACTTTCACAGCGTGGCAACATGCAACACATGCTCGTAACTCCCGTTGCATGCTGGGTAGTGTAGTTGTTATATTCTCTAGATCATAACATTTTTCCCACTATAAAGAAATAATGTTAACTCAATAAAGTGTATTTCTTTTTTAGCTTTAACTTTTCATTTTTTTAGCATTGTAACCACATTTGCAAAGAACTTTTCTCTTCATAGAATTTTCTTTCAATAAAGAAATAAAGTGCAAAAATGTCAAAGCATCGTAACAAACAGTTATGTCAAATAGCAGCAGAAGTGCACTTTTTGGAGAGCTGTATTATTTTCAGTTTTGTGCCCAAGGGACTGATTTTATTTAACACTATATTATTATTTATACACCTATAGTGATCACAGAGACAGGTTGTTTTTGTGTTACTGTATATATTTGTTTCTCTGAAAAATCCCACTTAATATACTTTGGGTAACAACAGTCAATATGTATTTATTTTATTTTATTTTTTAGGTGGGTAACAGTCAATATTTATTTATTTATTAGATTTTATTTTTTTATTATATAATAAAAGTGAGCTTTTGTTAAACCAAATATTGTGTGTTTTTTTCCATATACAACAACCTATCTGGACTCGATAAGAGAATCGATAAGGAATCGGTTCGATAAGAGGATTCGATAATAGGCTCGAACTCGATAATTCCTTATCAAACATCATCCCTACCCATGTGTGATGTCTGTAGGGGTGTTTTCATGCATATTTGTACGGGCTATCATAATGTAAATCAAGCAAGCGTCGTTAGCATTGGCTAATATGCGAGCACATATGGACGAGTTCCATTTAGTGCTTTCAACTGGAAGTAGAAGTGCCGTTTTTGAAAAAAAAAAAAGATTTTAAGTGCGTCGTATAGTCCGGAAAATACGGTAATAGTGTGTTTTGGTCCCGTACAGTAAGGGACTTAATGTCAGTGTGCGTGTTGTTGAGCTTGCATGTTTGACTCAAGCCATCTGCATTATTTAAAAGGCCGCAATGAGAAAAAAAACAATTTTTTTTTTACGGTAAGGATGAAGTCATTGCAGCAGGAGAGGACTCATGGTGGCTCTTGCTAAATGACCAACAGGCAACACGGCGTCCAATCACAGCAGAGCGCTGCAGAGAAAAATGAGCGACACATAAAAGCTCTCTCAATGTGTGTGTGTGTGTGTGTGTGTGTGTGTGTGTGTGTGTGTGTGTGTGTGTGTGTGTGTGTGTGTGTGTGTGTGCGCGCTTCATACCTCCGACATCTTCAATCTCTCATCAGTTTAAGTGGCACTCCATCACAAGCAAACAAACAAAAACTGATTTGCCGCTATGGCCCATAAAACACGAATCACACTCTGAGTCCCTGCGGACTTTTAATTTTTGTTTTAAAATTCGAATTCAATTCTCCTTCGTTTTTTTTTTTTTTTAATTAAAATAAAACAAAGTTTGCCTCTCAGGCAGACTGTTGGAAGGCTGCATTTTAAAAGTCAAGCAGATGAGAGATAATAATTATAATAATAACTAGAAAAACCCCTGCTGAAATTTGAACTGGGCTAGCTATGTGTTGCTAACATGCTAACAGTTCATATGCTAGCAGTTATATGAAAAAAAGTACACCGCTCTAAAGGCATTTTACATAATGTCATTGTGGAGGGGGGCGTGGCCTGCGGGCCTGTTGCGGAACGGGGTGTGCCAGGACCCGGCCTTGAAGACAGCGACAGGTGCGTAGATGGCCCAGGTGGGCCTTGTTATCTAATCACCTGTCGCCTTTATTAGCAGCAGCCGGTATGAGACAAGGAGTTGGAGGTGTTGCTGAGCGGATGCAGGAGAGAAAGACAGTTTGCTTGAAAGCAAAAGCCTTTGGACATTTATGAAAATAAAACAGTGTTATACCCTAAATTCCGGGCTATCCTGGCAGTGTGTGGTAGTCCGAAGAACCCACTACAGGGCAAACTTTACAGTCATGTTGGGCAAATATTGGTTGACTTGAGAGTAGATTAAATGCTAATATGCTAACAGTTGTGTTAACGTCTTAAAGGATAGATACGCATTCTGTTATTAATGTACAGAGAAGTGCTAAGTAGTTTTTATTCAATATAAATTAATTTAATACAGGGACAGCACACATTAATAAACATTATCAAATGTGGAAATATCCCAGCAAGATGGAAATGCTAACAATGCTAACAGCTAGCACACAAACAACTAGCTCGCTCACAACCTGTGACATGCTCACTCACTTTGACATCTGACTTTAATGGGGAGGTCGTTAAAATGCTGAATCTGAATGTGCTATCCAGAAAAACTATCATGCTAACAGTTAGCGCTAAATCATATCTGAACTTTTCGATATAAAGCTAAAAGTTAACATTTAAATGTTCTCCAATAAGCACACACTTTCTTCTATTTTATTAAAGTCATTTACAAAAGGTAAACATGCTAGCCTATAGGCTAATAGGAGCTAGCAGGTACACACCAGCTAAGCACAGAATAGCACACAAGCTAGACATGCGTAATCATCATTGAACAATAAAACAGCACATTTGTCAACATAAACACAAATTAAATAATTAATAGTATTAGGAAGTATCAGTAAGAAATGTGTCTGCATCATTCAACTTACTGTGTCATTAGTTTAACCTAATGGGGAATATTGCTGGTAATCAGATCATTTTTGGAACCGGGAGACATACTGGCTTGAATGTCCAGGGTGAGTGGATTGTGTGGATCAAATCAGATGAGAAATGTGGGATATGCAGTCTATTGTATATTTACCATTAATTGTCAATGGGGAGAACATTCCTGCAAATTCCGGGAAAACCGGGAATTTAGGGAAAAGGAAAAACATGTTTTGCGTTCCATACATGGGAAGAGTAGCATGTGAGTGGATGGTTGAAAGGTCGGAATCGGTTAGAAAATTTTGAGAATTTGGGCATTGTAGAACTATGAATATGTCCATCCAATTGAATGTGAATTTCCTAGGAATTTGGGAATTTGGGGAAAACCGGGAATTTTTGAAAATATAATACCACAATCGTCCTCGATGATATGAATGGGTTGGTGATGACATTTTTCAAAAAGTCAGAAAAATATTTACGTAGTAACAGTTTGAATTTGAATTGGTATTTCGGAATTTCCTGGAATTTCTGGAAAACCGGGAATTTTTACGGAGAAAAAAAAAAAGATAACTTTTGTTGTCTCAACCAACAGGAATGTTTTGAAGGTGAAATGTTCAAAAACAGTTGAAAAGTGTGAACTGTGAAAACTTCAACAAGAGGTGAAAATAGGGCTTCGGAAAATTCTGGGAAATTCCTGGAACTTATTTAAACTTGGAAAATGGTAGTTTGATTGTGCAAGTAGAGTGGAGTGTGTGGATGGTTCGAATGGGTAGATACATTTGGGAATTGTGCAAGTGCGAAAAATGCGTGAGCAAATTGTCGAACAGTTTAAGAACAACATTTCTCAACCAGCTATTGCAAGGAATTTAGGGATTTCACCATCTACGGTCCGTAATATCATCAAAAGGTTCAGAGAATCTGGAGAAATCACTGCACGTAAGCGATGATATTACGGACCTTCGATCCCTCAGGCGGTACTGCATAAAAAACCGACATCAGTGTGTAAAGGATATCACCACATCGACTCAGGAACACTTCAGAAAACCACTGTCAGTAAATACAGTTAATCGCTTAATCTGTAAGTGCAAGTTAAAACTCTACTATGCAAAGTGAAAGCCATTTATCAACAACACCCAGAAACGCCACCGGCTTCGCTGGGCCCGAGCTCATCTAAGATGGACTGATGCAAAGTGGAAAAGTGTTCTGTGGTCTGACGAGTCCACATTTCAAATTGTTTTTGGAAACTGTGGACGTCGTGTCCTCCGGAACAAAGAGGAAAAGAACCATCCGGATAGTTGTAGTAGCAAAGTTGAAAAGCCAGCATCTGTGATGGTATGGGGGTGTATTAGTGCCCAAGACATGGGCACCCTAATGCTGAAAGGTACATACAGGTTTTGTTGCCATCCAAGCAACGTTATCATGGACGCCCCTGCTTATTTCAGCAAGACAATGCCAAGCCAGGTGTTACAACAGCGTGGCTTCATAGTAAAATAGTGCAGGTACTAGACTGGCCTGCCTGTAGTCCAGACCTGTCTCCCATTGAAAATGTGTGGCACATAATGAAGCCTAAAATACCACAACAGAGACCCCCGGACTGTTGAACAACTTAGCAAATTAGTCTCCTCAGTTCCCAAACGTTTACTGAGTGTTGTTAAAAGGAAAGGCCATGTAACACAGTGTTAAAAATGCCTGTGCCAACTTTTTTGCAAAACTCTAAATTAATGATTATTTGCAAAAAAAAATCTAGTTTCTCAGTTTGAACGTTAAGTATTTTGTCTTTGCAGTCTATTCAATTGAATATAGGTTGAAAAGGATTAACAAATCATTGTATTCTGTTTTTATTTACCATTTACACCATTTTTTTGTATATGTGTGAATGTGGCCACTAGGTGTCACCAATTGCCACGTCACTTCAACTTAAAGACAGCATGAGTCCTTTCTAGACGGTTACCAACAAATAGTTTACAAGTATGTATGATTCCTTGGCATATACTCCAACAACACAACTTTTTAACATTACCCTACTCAAAAAAAAGTCAAATCGAGCCGAGGTCAAAGACCCGTCCGCTCTGGAGTAAAACGGCGAGCACGTTTAAGCCGCGTCAGCGGGATCTTCAGCAGCACATTCATCACTAAAAGATGAACGCGAGACAGACTCCATCTTTTCCCTACTTTCATCCACGCACTTTCCGGAGCTGAGAGTGCAAATTAATTCATCACTTCATCTTTATTAGAGGCATTCTAAGGGCGGAGGAAATGATGTAACGTTCAGTTCCATAAATACATGATCCGTCATATTAGCCAAATAAATGGTAGTCGGTAGTGCTTCTTAAAAATGGGAAATTGTCGGAAAAATAACTCGCGTCCTTTTGGGGCTTCATTATTGATATTTGGGTGTTGCACGGTAGACGCACGTGACAGTTAATCCTCTGTTTGGCCTGCTAATGACTCATATTTCGCTTCCCTCTTCTTTATTCAGCAATAATTACTCCCGCTTGATTCATTAGCACACGCCGGATTGCCGTGGCGGGAAAAAAAAACAAAAAAACGTCTGCGCCGTGAGATTAGTGCCACACGTCGACATATTCCCACACTTCTTCTTAGCCTGAAGTGGTGGTGAAGGATCACAGAGCATGGAAGTCAGAATAGTTGGAAACTGGGAGTATTCTTAGCTTGGATGAGCGTTTATTGACACTTGAACGGCATCAGACTACAAGCGGCGGTTGGCAGTTACTTCAGGCCCGACTTGGCAGGCGCTTGAATGGGTTTATGTAAGAAACGGACGATATTTGTCACGGAACATTCCGAACTACAAACTATGTCGTCAGAGGTGGGCATAGTAAGGGTTTCCATTACATTTACTTTAGTGAACTTTAGTGAATACCTGGTGTGGTGTTCGGGTCTGTTGGACCCGTTTTCATTTTTTATTAAAAGAAAAATGATACAATTAATACATTTTTCAAACTGAGACTCACTGGCTTTGGCTCATTTTCTGTGAAGAACATATATCAGAATACATATTTAATGACCACACGCCATACACATTTCTATTACATATAAGATGTCCGGGTCCACTAATAGAAGTGTGGAAATTGATGTTCTGTGTACCACACACACACACACACACACACACACACACACACACACACACACACACACACACACACACACACACACACACACACACACACACACACACACACACACACACACACACACACACACACACACACACACACACACACACACACACACACACACACACACACACACACACACAGCAGGCCTAGACAGGAAGAGGACAGAGTGTAGGTACACAGAACCTCAAAAGGTCAAATGTGCGAGAAAATGAGAGCAGACAGTGTTGACAAACAATGTTGCACACACACACACACACACACACACGCACGCACGCACGCACACACACACACACACACACACACACACACACACCCCATCACACACACACACACACACACACACACACACACACACAAACACAAACACACACACACACAACAGGCCTAGACAGGAGGAGGACAGAGTGTAGGTACACAGAACATCAGAGGGTCAAATGTGCGAGAAAATGAGAGCAGACAAAAACGGAACATTTGTGCAATATTATGATGAATGTTGGAATGTTACTCAATAACAGTCGCAATTTTACAAGAAAAGCTTAAAATTTTGGCAATTTTATGAAAAGAGTCGTAATTTTTCTCGACAAAACTCACAATTTTATAAGAAAACTTTAAAATGTTGGCAATATTATAATAATCGGAATTTTACTTGGCAAAATGATGACAAGTCATCATTATACTCACAACAAAAAAATTGGCAATATTGTGATAAAAGTCAGAATTTTATATGACAAATGTCACCGTTTTGCATTAAAAAGTAATCATTTTACATTAAAAAATTATTATTTTTAGGGGAAATATTGCAACATTATAGAAACAGAAAGAATATGAGAAATTGTTCCCAATTTTATAAGAAAAAAGTCGACACATTGTGACAAACAAGACTGCTTTTAGTTAATTTTTATTAATTTATTTGTAATTGGTTTTTTAATCCTTATTTATTTCAAGTTATTACAATATGTCTTTATATTCATATTTATTAAATTGTTTTAAATACATTTTGCACCTGTCAATGTTTTCTTTTGTATGCACATTAAATCAACAAAAAATCCTGACTTTGGAGCAATGTTCACAGACTCTAGTATTTGGCTCTCTATTAGATGCAATGGTTTTCCGTATTGGGACCATGATTTCGGTCCTAACTTGTTCACCGGTCCTTATATGGAAGGTACTTTTCCTTGTTGATGTCTCAAGAAGGGTAGCAATTCAAGAACACACACACACACACACACACACACACACACACACACACACACACACACACACACACACACACACACACACACACACACACACACACATTCTTGTATTTGTTACCTTCTTGAGACCTCCGAATAATGCCTACCTCTTTAGGACCACCCTTTGTAGACATATAAAGATTTGTATTTACAACATTAATAATATATACATACTATGCAAATATAAAAAAGCTTGTTGTGAAAAATGAGTTGGAATTTCACAAGAAAAAGGTCACAATTTCACAAGAAAAACTAAGAATTTTGGCAGTATTGTAATAAAAGTCGTCATTTTACTCAACGCGAGTCGAAATGTTACAAGAAAAACGGAACATTTGTGCAATATTATGATGAATGTTGGAATGTTACTCAATAGCAGTCGCAATTTTACAAGAAAAGCTTAAAATTTTGGCAATTTTATGAAGAGTCGTCATTTTTCTCGACAAAACTCACAATTGTATAAGAAAACTTTAAAATGTTGGCAATATTATAATAATAATCGGAATTTTACTTGGCAAAATGATGACAAGTCATCATTATACTCACAACAAAAAAATTGGCAATATTGTGATAAAAGTCAGAATTTTATATGACAAATGTCACCGTTTTGCATTAAAAAGTAATAATTTTACATTAAAAAAATTATTAATTTTACGAGAAAATATTGCAACATTATAGAAACAGAAAGAATATGAGAAATTGTTCCCAATTTCATAAGAAAAAAGTTGACACATTGTGACAAACAAGACTGCTTTTAGTTCATTTTTATTAATTTATTTGTAATTGGTTTTTAATCCTTATTTATTTCAAGTTATTACAATATGTCTTTATATTCATATTTATTAAATTGTTTTAAATACATTTTGCACCTGTCAATGTTTTCTTTTGTATGCACATTAAATAAAAAAAAAATCCTGACTTTGGAGCAATGTTCACAGACTCTAGTATTTGGCTCTCTATTAGATGCAATGGTTTTCCGTATTGGGACCATGATTTCGGTCCTAACTTGTTCACCGGTCCTTATATGGAAGGTACTTTTCCTTGTTGATGTCTCAAGAAGGGTAGCAATTCAAGAACACACACACACACACACACACACACACACACACACACACACACACACACACACACACACACACACACACACACACACACACACACACACACACACACACACACACACACACACACACACACACACACACACACACACACACACACACATTATTGTATTTGCTACCTTCTTGAGACCTCCGAATAATGCCTACCTCTTTAGGACCACCCTTTGTAGACATATAAAGATTTGTATTTACAACATTAATAATATATACATACTATGCAAATATAAAAAAGCTTGTTGTGAAAAATGAGTTGGAATTTCACAAGAAAAAGGTCACAATTCACAAGAAAAACTTAGAATTTTGGCAGTATTGTAATAAAAGTCGTCATTTTACTCAATGCGAGTCGAAATGTTACAAGAAAAACGGAACATTTGTGCAATATTATGATGAATGTTGGAATGTTACTCAATAGCAGTCGCAATTTTACAAGAAAAGCTTAAAATTTTGGCAATTTTATGAAGAGTCGTAATTTTTCTCGACAAAACTCACAATTGTATAAGAAAACTTTAAAATGTTGGCAATATTATAATAATAATCGGAATTTTACTTGGCAAAATGATGACAAGTCATTATACTCACAACAACAAAATTGGCAATATTGTGATAAAAGTCAGAATTTTATATGACAAATGTCACCGTTTTGCATTAAAAAGTAATCATTTTACATTAAAAAAATTATTAATTTTACGAGAAAATATTGCAACATTATAGAAACAGAAAGAATATGAGAAATTGTTCCCAATTTTATAAGAAAAAAGTCGACACATTGTGACAAACAAGACTGCTTTTAGTTAATTTGTATTTATTTATTTGTAATTGGTTTTTAATCCTTATTTATTTCAAGTTATTACAATATGTCTTTATATTCATATTTATTACATTGTTTTAAATACATTTTGCACCTGTCAATGTTTTCTTTTGTATGCACATTAAATCAACAAAAAATCCTGACTTTGGAGCAATGTTCACAGACTCTAGTATTTGGCTCTCTATTAGATGCAATGGTTTTCCGTATTGGGACCATGATTTCGGTCCTAACTTGTTCACCAGTCCTTATATGGAAGGTACTTTTCCTTGTTGATGTCTCAAGAAGGGTAGCAATTCAAGAACACACACACACACACACACACACACACACACACACACACACACACACACACACACACACACACACACACACACACACACACACACACACACACACACACACACACACACACACACACACATTATTGTATTTGCTACCTTCTTGAGACCTCCGAATAATGCCTACCTCTTTAGGACCACCCTTTGTAGACATATAAAGATTTGTATTTACAACATTAATAATATATACATACTATGCAAATATAAAAAAGCTTGTTGTGAAAAATGAGTTGGAATTTCACAAGAAAAAGGTCACAATTTCACAAGAAAAACTAAGAATTTTGGCAGTATTGTAATAAAAGTCGTCATTTTACTCAACGCGAGTCGAAATGTTACAAGAAAAACGGAACATTTGTGCAATATTATGATGAATGTTGGAATGTTACTCAATAGCAGTCGCAATTTTACAAGAAAAGCTTAAAATTTTGGCAATTTTATGAAGAGTCGTAATTTTTCTCGACAAAACTCACAATTGTATAAGAAAACTTTAAAATGTTGGCAATATTATAATAATAATCGGAATTTTACTTGGCAAAATGATGACAAGTCATCATTATACTCACAACAAAAAAATTGGCAATATTGTGATAAAAGTCAGAATTTTATGACAAATGTCACCGTTTTGCATTAAAAAGTAATAATTTTACATTAAAAAAATTATTAATTTTACGAGAAAATATTGCAACATTATAGAAACAGAAAGAATATGAGAAATTGTTCCCAATTTTATAAGAAAAAAGTCGACACATTGTGACAAACAAGACTGCTTTTAGTTAATTTTTATTTATTTATTTGTAATTGGTTTTTAATCCTTATTTATTTGAAGTTATTACAATATGTCTTTATATTCATATTTATTAAATGGTTTTAAATACATTTTGCACCTGTCAATGTTTACTTTTGTATGCACATTAAATCAACAAAAAATCCTGACTTTGGAGCAATGTTCACAGACTCTAGTATTTGGCTCTCTATTAGATGCAACTGTTTTCCGTATTGGGACCATGATTTTGGTCCTAACTTGTTCACCGGTCCTCATATGGAAGGTACTTTTCCTTGTTGATGTCTCAAGAAGGGTAGCAATTCAAGAACACACACACACACACACACACACACACACACACACACACACACACACACACACACACACACACACACACACACACACACACACACACACACACACACACACACACACACACACACACACACACACACACACACACATTCTTGTATTTGTTACCTTCTTGAGACCTCCGAATAATGCCTACCTCTTTAGGACCACCCTTTGTAGACATATAAAGATTTGTATTTACAACATTAATAATATATACATACTATGCAAATATAAAAAAGCTTGTTGTGAAAAATGTGTTGGAATTTCACAAGAAAAAGGTCACAATTTCACAAGAAAAACTAAGAATTTTGGCAGTATTGTAATAAAAGTCGTCATTTTACTCAACGCGAGTCGAAATGCTACAAGAAAAACGGAACATTTGTGCAATATTATGATGAATGTTGGAATGTTACTCAATAACAGTCGCAATTTTACAAGAAAAGCTTAAAATTTTGGCAATTTTATGAAGACTCGTAATTTTTCTCGACAAAACTCACAATTGTATAAGAAAACTTTAAAATGTTGGCAATATTATAATAATAATCGGAATTTTACTTGGCAAAATGATGACAAGTCATCATTATACTCACAACAAAAAAATTGGCAATATTGTGATAAAAGTCAGAATTTTATATGACAAATGTCACCGTTTTGCATTAAAAAGTAATAATTTTACATTAAAAAAATTATTAATTTTACGAGAAAATATTGCAACATTATAGAAACAGAAAGAATATGAGAAATTGTTCCCAATTTTATAAGAAAAAAGTCGACACATTGTGACAAACAAGACTGCTTTTAGTTAATTTTTATTTATTTATTTGTAATTGGTTTTTAATCATTATTTATTTCAAGTTATTACAATATGTCTTTATATTCATATTTATTAAATGGTTTTAAATACATTTTGCACCTGTCAATGTTTACTTTTGTATGCACATTAAATCAACAAAAAATCCTGACTTTGGAGCAATGTTCACGGACTCTAGTATTTGGCTCTCTATTAGATGCAATGGTTTTCCGTATTGGGACCATGATTTCGGTCCTAACTTGTTCACCGGTCCTTATATGGAAGGTACTTTTCCTTGTTGATGTCTCAAGAAGGGTAGCAATTCAAGAACACACACACACACACACACACACACACACACACACACACACACACACACACACACACACACACACACACACACACACACATTCTTGTATTTGTTACCTTCTTGAGACCTCCGAATAATGCCTACCTCTTTAGGACCACCCTTTGTAGACATATAAAGATTTGTATTTACAACATTAATAATATGTACATACTATGCAAATATAAAAAAGCTTGTTGTGAAAAATGAGTTGGAATTTCACAAGAAAAAGGTCACAATTTCACAAGAAAAACTAAGAATTTTGGCAGTATTGTAATAAAAGTCGTCATTTTACTCAACGCGAGTCGAAATGTTACAAGAAAAACGGAACATTTGTGCAATATTATGATGAATGTTGGAATGTTACTCAATAACAGTCGCAATTTTACAAGAAAAGCTTAAAATTTGGGCAATTTTATGAAGAGTCGTAATTTTTCTCGACAAAACTCACAATTGTATCAGAAAACTTTAAAATGTTGGCAATATTATAATAATAATCGGAATTTTACTTGGCAAAATGATGACAAGTCATCATTATACTCACAACAAAAAAATTGGCAATATTGTGATAAAAGTCAGAATTTTATACGACAAATGTCACCGTTTTGCATTAAAAAGTAATAATTTTACATTAAAAAAATTATTAATTTTACGAGAAAATATTGCAACATTATAGAAACAGAAAGAATATGAGAAATTGTTCCCAATTTTATAAGAAAAAAGTCGACACATTGTGACAAACAAGACTGCTTTTAGTTAATTTTTATTTATTTATTTGTAATTGGTTTTTAATCCTTATTTATTTCAAGTTATTACAATATGTCTTTATATTCATATTCATTAAATGGTTTTAAATACATTTTGCACCTGTCAATGTTTTCTTTTGTATGCACATTAAATCAACAAATAATCCTGACTTTGGAGCAATGTTCACGGACTCTAGTATTTGGCTCTCTATTAGATGCAACTGTTTTCCGTATTGGGAGCATGATTTTGGTCCTAACTTGTTCACCGGTCCTCATATGGAAGGTACTTTTCCTTGTTGATGTCTCAAGAAGGGTAGAAACACAAGAACACACACACACACACACACACACACTGTCCAAATATTGCCCTAGTGCTTCATACTGTTGCCATGATGATGATGAAACGTCAGCGAGGACCACCTGGATGAAGTGTTTGGGCAGGATCCGACACTCTGGAGCGGAACCTCTCCAGCAAAGCGGGCGGCTCTCATCAATCCATCAGCGGGCGTAACGAGCTCAATCAGCGCCTCGCCAGCTCGATCATCTCTCAGGCGCACAAAGAGATTAACTTTGCCATTTCATCCAAAGCGCTCAAAAGGTGCGGACGTGCTCGGTTAGCTCGCGCGCCATTGCAAGGGTACGCGACCAAAATATGGACGCGGACGTCTGAAAGGTGCACTCTGCAATATTTGACAAAACGACACGTGGAGAAAGTCAAAGCGGTAAAAAACGCGGAGTCTGGAAAGGAGCCAAGCTCAAAGAGAATAAAACAGGTCGAAGAGAGCGTGGACATATTTTAATCAAAGTGCAGGAATTGAATTAAAGGGAGGCGGCGAATGGAAAGTTCCGGTGCTTTACTGAAAGGAAGTGAACGTGTCAGCAGACTCAAAGTAAGAATTAGCTTTAATGATTCCACTTGAGCGGGAAGTCACAAAGGGGAATAAGCGTTGTTTCATAAATATAACATCGTCAAGATTTATAGTACGGAGTATGTTATCAAAATTTAACATGTACAATAAATTACTAAAACCTAATGTATACAATATATCACCAAAACTTAATATTTCCAATATATCACCAAAAATTAACGTTTAAAACACTCTATATCATAAAAATCTAGCGTATAAAATCGATCACCAAAATGTTGCCTATACAATACATCAATGAAACTTGACATATATGCAAAACCAGTGAAGTTGGCACGTTGTGTAACAGTATGTGATGAGGCTAACTGAATGTTTACACTACTTCCTGTGTAGTAATACAGTATGTGATGAGGCTAATT
The DNA here is from genome assembly GCF_033978785.1 of Entelurus aequoreus. Classification (NCBI taxonomy): domain Eukaryota; kingdom Metazoa; phylum Chordata; class Actinopteri; order Syngnathiformes; family Syngnathidae; genus Entelurus; species Entelurus aequoreus. The sequence continues at coordinate 52,051,466 of NC_084744.1, forward strand.
GAATGTTTACACTACTTCCTGTGTAGTAATACAGTATGTGATGAGGTTAATTGCATGTTTACATTACTTTCTGTGTAGTAATGGGGCTAACTGAATGTTTCCGCTACTTCCTGTGTAGTAATACAATATGTAATGTGATTCATTGAATGTTTACATTACTACCTGTGTCGTAATACAGCATGTGACGAGGCTAACTGAATGTTTACACTACTTCCTGTGTAGTAATACAGTATGTGATGAGGCTAACTGAATGTTTACACTACTTCCTGTGTAGTAATACAGTATGTGATGAGGCTAACTGAATGTTTACACTACTTCCTGTGTAGTAATACAGTATGTGATGAGGCTAACTGAATGTTTACACTACTTCCTGTGTAGTAATGCAGTATGTGATGAGGCTAATTGAATGTTTACACTACTTCCTGTGTAGTAATACAGTATGTGATGAGGCTAATTGAATGTTTACACTACTTCCTGTGGAGTAATACATTATACCGGTATGATGAGGCTAATTGAATGTTTATACTACTTCCTGTGTAGTAATACAGTATGTGATGAGGCTAATTGAATGTTTACACTACTTCCTGTGTAGTAATACAGTATGTGATGAGGCTAGTTGAATGTTTACACTACTTCCTGTGGCGTAATACAGTTTGTGATGAGGCTAATTGAATGTTTACACTATTTCCTGTGGCGTAATACAGTTTGTGATGAGGCTAATTGAATGTTTACACTATTTCCTGTGTAGTATTACAGTATGTGATGAGGCTAATTGAATGTTTACACCACCTAAAATGTAACGTATACATTTTATCATAAACACTTTACATATATCATTGAAAAGTTACGTATACATTATATCATAAAAACTCCACATACAGTATACAGTATATCATTAAAATGCAACGTTGACAATATATCATCAAAATCTAACGAATACAACATTTTAAAACTTACAGATTTGCTTTAGTTTTGCTGGGTGGTGCCTGACCAAAGTTGTATAGCAGTGCCAGGAAGTGTACACACTAACACATATAGACTGCCAGGTATTCTCTGCAGTTGAGTAATTAAACACCCCAGGCCTCGGTGTAGGGAAATACAACGTATGGAGGTTTATGGTTTACAATTCAATACAGGCACATACATAATATATATATTGCTAGCTAGAGGGGTTTTGTCAGCGGTAGAAGAACTTCTCGACGCGAAGACGCCATCGATTCACAAATTCTCTTTCAATCTGCCTCCACTTCTAATTTTTTGGCACCACAGAGATGAAACACAATCTGTTTGATGTACGAGACGTGAGCTCGCAATCTTCATCTGGCTTTTTCTCTCCTCCTCTCTGCGCTCCTCTGGTGGCCATTGAGAAAAACCTTTCAAACGCAACGTGTCGTACTACAAGTTGAAGATGAAGTCGTGTTACATCATCAGGACCACACCCACCTTCTTCTGCTCTCATTGAGACTCAGAGCCCACCAGGAGGCTCCCCAAGACCCCTAAGTACTTGTCAATATGTACCAGGACATGTCAATATGTTCAAGTACATGCAAATAAGTTCAAGTACATGTCAATATGATCAAATGCATGTACATATGTTCAAGTGCATGTACATATGTTCAAGTATGTAAACATATATTGAAGTACATATAAATATATTCAAGTACAAGTACATACTGTAAGTTTAAGTAAATGTGAATATGTTCAAGTACATGTACATATGTCCGAGTACAAGTAATAATGTTCAAGTACATGTAAATATGTTCAGGTACATGCGAATATGTCCAAGTACATGTACATTTGTTCAAGTACATGTCAATATGTTCAAGTACATGTGCATATGTTTAAGTATGTATAAATATGTTCAAGTACATACACATACTGAAAGTTTAAGTAAAAGTGAATTTGTTCAAGTACATGTACACTACCGTTCAAAAGTTTGGGGTCACCCAAACAATTTTGTGGAATAGCCTTCATTTCTAAGAACAAGAATAGACTGTCGAGTTTCAGATGAAAGTTCTCGTTTTCTGGCCATTTTGAGCGTTTAATTGACCCCACAAATGTGATGCTCCAGAAACTCAATCTGCTCAAAGGAAGGTCAGTTTTGTAGCTTCTGTAACGAGCTAAACTGTTTTCAGATGTGTGAACATGATTGCACGAGGATTTTCTAATCATCAATTAGCCTTCTGAGCCAATGAGCAAACACATTGTACCATTAGAACACTGGAGTGATAGTTGCTGGAAATGGGCCTCTATACACCTATGTAGATATTGCACCAAAAACCAGACATTTGCAGCTAGAATAGTCATTTACCACATTAGCAATGTATAGAGTGTATTTCTTTAAAGTTAAGACTAGTTTAAAGTTATCTTCACTGAAAAGTACAGTGCTTTTCCTTCAAACATAAGGACATTTCAATGTGACCCCAAACTTTTGAACGGTAGTGTATATATATATATATATATTCAAGTACATGCACATACTGCAAGTTTAAGTAAATGTGAATTTGTTCAAGTACATGTAAATATGTACAAGTGTAATGTGTATATGTTCAAGTACATGTCAATATGTTCAAGTTCATAAATATATGTTCACGTACGTATACATATGTTCAAGTTCATAAATATATGTTCACGTACGTATACATATGTTCAAGTTCATAAATATATGTTCACGTACGTATACATATGTTCAAGTACATGTCAATATGTTCAAGTACATGTCAATATGTTCAAGTACGTATAAATATGTTCAAGTACATACCAAAATGTTCAAGTACATATGTTCAAGTAATTATAAATATGTTCAAGTACATCTGGATATGTTCAAGTAAATATCATTAAGTATCTTGTCTTTGCAGTCTATTCAATTGAATATAAGTTGAAAAGGATTTACCAATCATTGTATTCTGTTTTTATTTACCATTTACACAACGTGCCAACTTCACTGGTTTTGTAGCTGTAAATACATTAACCCAGGGGTTCTTAACCTTGTTGGAGGTACCGAACCCCACCAGTTTCATATGCGCATTCACCGAACCCTTCTTCAGTGAGAAAAAAAAAATATATATGTTTTTTTTTTAATTCAAGGCAAAGTTATGTTTTTTTTACTGGTGCACAAAATGAAGCGTGCATGAACATCACCTTGTTCAAAGAACGAAACCAACACAGTGCATGAACTCACGACAAATTACACACCTGCAAATCAGTCTGACTTCTGCTGTTGCTTTTGAGAGACCAGTTCAGATGTGCGTGGCTTCACCTTGGCAAGTACCACTTCATGTCATTTTAAATGATAAATGATAAAATAAAATTATTTATTTATTTTCACAGCAAAGTCTGTTCCTTTTCCTCGTTTTCCACCCGGACAAAAAATACTAGTACACAGCTCATGAAAAACAATATTTTTTATTATTGTCATTGTAAGTGGGCAAAAACACTTATATTATAAAATAATCTCATGGAAATGACAGTTGTCATTTGATTATAATAATAAAACATTTAATTTGTTATTTAGTCAGGTTTGGGACAGGTGTGCTCACATGTGCTCCACTGAATGCTCAAGGAGTTTTTGCGTTTGCTCACGCAGATAGAAAATTAGAGGGAACATTGTTTGAGGGTATCCATAATACGCCGATAGGGAGAAGTTTTTATTTACACATTGAGTCGGGCGGAGGCTCCGCCGAACCCCTGAAGCCGACTCACCGAACCCCTAGGGTTCGGTCGAACCCAGGTTAAGAACCACTGCATTAACCTAAAAGTAAATATGTTAAAATGCATATGTTAATGTACATGTTAAAGTAGATGTAAATACATCAACGTAAAATTAAATAGGTTAACATACATATGTATGTTAATGTACATGTTAAAGTAGATGTAAATACATTAACGTAAAAGTAAAGATGTTAAAATACATATATTTACATGTTCAAGTAGATGTAAATACATTACGTAAAAGTAAATATGTTAACATACATATGTTATTGTACATGTTAAAGTACATATGTATACATTAATGTAAAAGTAAATGTTAAAATACATATGTTAAAGTAGATGTAAATACATTAACGTAAAAGTAAATATGTTAATATACATATGTTAATGTACATGTTAAAGGAGATATTTATACATTAATGTAAAAGTAAATGTTAAAATAGATATGTTAAAGTATATGCTAAAGTAGATGTAAATATATTAACATAAAAGCAAATGTTAAAATACATATATTAATGTACATGTTAAAGTAGATGTAAATACATTAACATAAAAGTAAATATGTTAAAAAACATATGTTGATGTATATGCAGTGTTTCCCATAAACTGCCAAGATACCTGTGGCGTTGGGGGCGTGGCTATGGGCGTGGTCATCCAAGCACGTAGCATCATCGAGTAATTTGCATAATGTACTACAATGATATGATTTTCTCTAAAAAGGCTCAAAAAATGTATACTTACTAATTAATAATAACATTTTTGTTTTAAACGTCCATCCATCCATCCATTTTACAATATAATTACAACACTTTATGTACATATTTTTATACAGATTTGAACAATAAGTTATTCACTGAAATATATGTATTAATTGTGCTTCTTACAAAAAATATATCTTAAAAAATATAAAAGCTAAAATGTCTCTTAAAGCTCTGCCCCTTTAATTAGTGCATACTAAATAATTTAACTTTAGCCTACTACTACAACCATATTATTTACCAGCAACATAAAGTGAAACAGAGGCAGAGGTGTCCTGCCACAGTCAGTAACAAATAAACAGAAAACAGTAGTGGTCAAATACAAATAAGGCAACAAGAGACGTATCCTACACTTCTCTTTTGTAAAGTAAATCTGAACAGCCTATATGGGCATCTACATCAACTATATGATTTGCCTGAGAAGCTGGACAGGACATAAAAAAATATTTTTTATTTGTGGCGGACGTAATTCTTTCGTGGCGGGCCACCACAAATAAATGAATGTGTGGGAAACACTGATATGTTCAAGTAGATATTTATACATTAATGTAAAAGTAAATGTTAAACTACATATGTTAAAGTACAAGTTAAAGTAGATGTAAATACATTAACATAAAGGTAAATGTTAAAATACATATATTAATGTACATGTTAAAGTAGATGTAAATACATTAACATAAAAGTAAATATGTTAAAATACATATGTTAATGTATATGTTCAAGTAGATGTAAATACAATAACGTAAAAGTAAATGTGTTAAAATACATATGTCATTGTGCATGTTAAAGTAGATGTAAATACAGTAACATAAAAGTAAATATGGTAAAATACATCTGTTAATGTATATGTTAAAGTAGATGTAAATACATTAACGTAAAATTAAATATGTTAAAATGCATATGTTGATGTACATGTTAAAGTAGATGTAAATACACTAACGTAAAAGTAAATATGTTAAAATGCATATGTTGATGTACATGTTAAAGTAGATGTAAATACACTAACGTAAAAGTAAATATGTTAAAATGCATATGTTGATGTACATGTTAAAGTAGATGTAAATACACTAACGTAAAAGTAAATATGTTAAAATGCATATGTTGATGTACATGTTAAAGAATATTTAAATATCTTGTAAAAGTAAATATTTTCCATGTGCTGTAACTTGCTGTAACAATCACATTTAAGATCTAAAAACGTGCTAGTTGTAGCTTACTGTACTTACTTACTATACACACAGGTGTCGTTGCATCACGTTTCCTTGGCAACAAGCCCGCAGGAGATGAAAGCATGTGGCGACCATGGCTACAGGAGAGCTATTTAATCACCGCCATGTGTACATACTGTATGCGTACTGTACAAATTGGACGTAATGAACGTCAACGCCGCACTCGATGAAGGTTAACGAGCGCTCCAGCAGAGTGAGATTTCCCATGAAAAATATGAAGAAATAAGTTGGCAAACATTCCTGACATCCAGAAATGATCCGCGTGATCCTCGTTTCTCTCATACATTAGCCACAAAAAGAGCAATAAAAAAAACAGCGGGGTTAACCTTAAAATCCACTTTTATCCCGCTAGCTCGGCGGTTCACATCGGCGGGGGGGCGGCGCCGCGGGGGGCCCACGGCACCAGCTTTGGGGCGCGCCCGGCTCGGCTGATCAAAGAAGGAGGAGGCTAACGGTGCCCGGCGGGGGTCTCGACGGGGGTCTCGGCAGAGGTCAGCGACAGGTCATCAAGCCCAGAGACACGCTGATGTTGGATGGCAGAAGTAGGGAGAAGGTTCTACCAGAAAAAGTAGACCTGGGAGGTCAACCTCTGCCATTAAGGGAAATCATCTGTTCAAGTGTCAAGCTATGGTTTTCTTGAAGCTTATTTTAACCTTACAGACAATTTTTATATTTAACCTTTAAAAATGTAAAAAAGAACTACCAATTGAATGTTTCCACTACTTCCTGTGTAGTAATACAGGATGTGATGAGGTTAATTGATTGTTTACATTACTTCCTGTGTAGCAATACAGCATGTGATGAGGCAATCTTAATGTTTACACTACTTCCTGTGTAGCAATACAGTATGTGATGAGGCAATCTTAATGTTTACACTACTCCCTGTGTAGTAATACAGTATGTGATGAGTTTACTTGATTGTTTACATTACTTCCTGTGTAGTAATACAGTATGTGATGAGGCAATCTTAATGTTTACACTACTCCCTGTGTAGCAATACAGTATGTGATGAGGCAATCTTAATGTTTACACTACTTCCTGTGTAGTAATACAGTATGTGATGAGGCAATCTTAATGTTTACACTACTCCCTGTGTAGTAATACAGTATGTGATGAGTTTACTTGATTGTTTACATTACTTCCTGTGTAGTAATACAGTATGTGATGAGTTTACTTGATTGTTTACATTACTTCCTGTGTAGTAATACAGTATGTGATGAAGCAATCTTAATGTTTACACTGTAACGACGGGGTCGCATCGTGGTGCGAGGTGTTCTCCCAGAGATGCAGACGGCTTCGGACACAGCTTGCAGGTGGGAAAATGATTTATTTCAGCAAATAAATCAGACAGGAAAAAACAAAAACCTGCTCATAGCACGGAAGACAAAAAACAAAGGGGCTAGCGTGGGAGCTAGCAAGCAAAAATAACATAGCATGAAAGCTAGCAGGAAACAAAGTGGTCGTTAGCTGTTGTGTAAAAGCAAATTAGGAAGCCAGACCGAGTGAGGCCAGGGCAAAGACTAAATAGCCCTCTGATTAGTGCCCGGACAACAGGTGAGCGTCTCGAACACTAACCAGAGGCAGCTGAGCACAATCTGCCGTCATGGCAACAGAAACAAACAAACACAAGGTGCTGAAAACACATGTGACTTGAAAACGTAAACAAACTATGATCCGGGCAGCGGATCCTAACATACACTACTTTCTGTGTAGTAATACAGTATGTGATGAGGTTAATTGATTGTTTACATTACTTCCTGTTTAGTACTACAGTATGTGATGAGGTTAAATGAATGTTTACACTACTTCTTGTGTAGTAACACAGCATGTGATGATGTTAATTGATTGTTTACATTACTTCCTGTGTAGTAATACAGCATGTGATGAGTTTACTTGATTGTTTACACTACTTCCTGTGTAGTAATACAGTATGTGATGAGGCAATCGTAATGTTTACACTACTTCCTGTGTAGTGATACAGTATGTGATGAGGCAATCTTAATGTTTACACTACTTCCTGTGTAGTAATACAGTATGTGATGAGTTTACTTGATTGTTTACATTACTTCCTGTGTAGTAATACAGTATGTGATGAGGCAATCTTAATGTTTACACTACTTTCTGTGTAGTAATACAGTATGTGATGAGGCTAACTGAATGTTTACGCTACTTCCTGTGTAGTAATACAGTTTGTGAAGAGGCTAATTGAATGTTTACACTACTTTCTGTGTAGTAATACAGTATGTGATGAGGCTAACTGAATGTTTACGCTACTTCCTGTGTAGTAATACAGTATGTGATGAGGCTAACTGAATGTTTACGCTACTTCCTGTGTAGTAATACAGTTTGTGAAGAGGCTAATTGAATGTTTACACTACTTCCTGTGTAGTAATACAGTATGTGATGAGTTTGCTTGATTGTTTACATTACTTTCTGTGTAGTAATACAGTATGTGATGAGGCTAACTGAATGTTTACGCTACTTCCTGTGTAGTAATACAGTTTGTGAAGAGGCTAATTGAATGTTTACACTACTTTCTGTGTAGTAATACAGTATGTGATGAGGCTAACTGAATGTTTACGCTACATCCTGTGTAGTAATACAGTTTGTGAAGAGGCTAATTGAATGTTTACACTACTTTCTGTGTAGTAATACAGTATGTGATGAGGCTAATTGAATGTTTACACTACTTGCTGTGTAGTAATACCGCATGTGATGAGGTTAATTGATTGTTTACATTACTTCCTTTGTAGTAATACAGTATGTGATGAGGTTAAATGAATGTTTACACTACTTCTTGTGTAGTAATACAGCATGTGATGAGGTTAATTGAATGTTTACATTACTTCCTGTGTAATAATACAGTATGTGATGAGGTTACTTGATTGTTTACATTACTTCCTGTGTAGTAATACAGCATGTGATGAGTTTACTTGATTGTTTACACTACTTCCTGTGTAGTAATACAGTATGTGACGAGGTTAATTGAATGTTTACACTACTTCTTGTGTAGTAATACAGTATGTGATGAGGCAATCTTAATGTTTATATTACTTCCTGTGTAGTAATACAATATGTGACGAGGCCAATTGAATGTTTATGCTACTTCCTGTGTAGTAATACAGCATGTGATGAGGCTAACTAAATGTTTACACTACTTCCTGTGTAGTAATACAATATGTGACGAGGCTAATTGAATGTTTACGCGACTTCCTGTGTAGAATTACAGCATGTGATGAGGCTAACTAAATGTTTACACTACTTGCTGTGTAGTAATACAGCATGTGAAGAGGTTAACTAAATGTTTACACTACTTCCTGTGTAGTAATACAGTATGTGATGAGGTTAACTAAATGTTTACACTACTTCCTGTGTAGTAATACAGTATGTGATAAGGCTAGCTGAATGTTTACACTACTTCCTGTGTAGTAATACAGTATGTGATGAGGCTCCCGATTAAGTGACAGTGTATATGATCGGGACAAGTGGCGACGTTTGAGTGGACAAGTGGTGACGTTTGAGTGGACAAGTGGTGACGTTTGAGTGGACAAGTGGTGACGTTTGAGTGGACAAGTGGTGACGTTTGAGTGGACAAGTGGTGACGTTTGAGTGGACAAGTGGTGACGTTTAAGTGGACAAGTGGTGAGGTTTAAGTGGATGAGTGAGTAAAAGAAAAGGACACAAGGAGGAAAGACACGAGGACAAAAGTTGAGAACTCAACAGCGAGGTTAGTGCTCCAAGGACATGTAAGAGAGTCAAGTGTAACTGCAGGGATGCTCGCTCGTCCACTTTGCAAAAAAAGTGTGTGTGTGTGTGTATGTGTGTGTGTGTGTGTGTGTGTGTGTGTGTGTGTGTGTGTGTCACTCACAGGAGGCCATACGGCTGCTAAACTAGCGTGACGGATGACCCCGCAGGCAAGAGCGAAATGACACTTTTCTAACGTGTCCGTGTGTGTGTGTGTGCTGGTGTCTACTCTCTACGCCTGTGTGTGTATGTGTGTGTGTGCGTGCGTGCGTGTGTGCAGGCATTTTGAGCAGACGCGCCGCTCCTCCAAAGCAATTAGAGAAGCAGCCCAGTGTTTGTTTATAGTCCAAGTCAGTATTCTACTTATATTATCACACGCACTCATGCACACACACACACACACACGCACTCACACACGCGCGCACACACTATGTAGATTAGGCTAAGCAGGGCGATACAGCGAAAGCTAACAAGAGATAACGAGAGGTATTAAAATACCTGAAGTGTTTCAACAGAGTAATTTATTGCCTGACACCTGATAATATCATATAGACCCTGTAACTAAATATAGTTTTTATGTAATCTCTAATAGGAATTAAAAAAATACATAAATTAAACAATAATAATTCATGCAAGTAATATTATTGTTATTTGGCCCCTGCACGAAAGTCCTTTTAGCATTTATTATTATTATCATTAAAGATAGTTTTATTATAATAATAATAATTCATTATTATTATTATTATTATTATTAGTAGTAGTAGTAATAGTAGTTTTTTGCAATAAGTATTACTACTACAGTGTTCTGTTATCACTTATCATAATTATTATAACAATTGTAACAAAAACAATAATTATACATTTTCATTAATCATACTAAGTTATTACTCCAACTGAATAACAATAATAATATAATTTTTACTTGCTTTTGTATGAGGTTTCAGATGTTGTAATTATTTTTTTTATTTGAATACAAAGTTTAGATTACATCTGATATATTTTTTTAAATAGTGACAAAAAAATGATTTCATCTATACATTGTTACTGTATTAATATTTGTACTATAATAATAATGTATTATTATTATTAGTAGTAGTAGTACTAATAGTAGTGTTTTGCAATAAGTATTACTATTAGTGTTCTGTTATCACTGATCATAATTATTATAACTAACAATTGTAACAAAATTAAGAATTATACATGTACATTAATCATACTAATAACGTTATTACACCTACTGAATAACAATAATAATGCATTTTTTACTTGCTTTTGTATGAGGTTTCAGATGTTGCAATTACATGTTTAATTTAATAAAAAGTTTAAATGACATCTGATAAGTATTTTTTTTAACTAGTGACAAGAAAATGATTTTATCTATATATTGATATTTTTGGCTTATTTGTTTAGATTAAATTGTGTTTTCATTTTATTTTAATCCAAAATTAAACTGAAAAAAAATGTGGATCCTTTTAAAAATTTGCATACACTTTTTTAATTTTATTCAAGCAATTTATTTGTGATTAATAAAGTATCTGCACGTCTTTCTATAGAACATTTGTAATTTGTAGTAACCCAAAAGTGCTTTAAATTGCTCTAAAACAAAATGAATGATTTACATATTACGCATTCATCTGTGCGCTATGCTGAGCGCAACTTCGAGAGAGCTGCAATCAATTCGCCGGCAATCTGCACACTTGGAGCTGATGATCAGACCCGCCTTCAAAAGCCTGCACAACCCGCTATGCAGCGCCGGAACGTAACCTTCTGTTGGCGTACAGCAATGAATGACAACACACACTAAAAAATGTCGGGTTAAAAAATAACCAAATTTTAACCCAACTGCTGGTTCAGAAAAGGACGAACCCCTTATTTGAGTTACTTTAACTCAACATTTTGGGTTAATTTTTTCAACCCAACTTTTACGTTGAATTATTTAACCAAAAAGTTTGAGTTATGGTAACTTAATGTTGGGATTATTCCCAACCAAACTATTGGGTTGAATTATTTAACCCAAAAGTTGAGTTATGCTCACTACAATGTTGGGTTATTCCAAACCCAACTATTGGGTTGAATTATTTAACCCAAAAGTTGAGTTATTCTAACTCAATGTTGGTTGATTCCTAACCCAACTATTGGGTTGAATTTATTTAACACAAAAGTTATGCTCAATACAAGTTAGCGCTCCTTGACCCAATAGTTGGTTAAAAACTATACAATTTTACTGCTGGTTTGTCCTACTCCTTCCCAACTGCTGATCAAAATAATTTTTATTCCATTAAAATATACTCAAAAGTAAGATATGAGTGACATTTTTCATACAAGAATTACCGTGCATGGTCATAGTAGTTCTATACATCATGCTCATATATTTTCATGTACATAAGATGTGTGATTGTAAATAATGTTAATGAGACTAATCCTTAATAAAATTCCGTTCAATTCATGTTTAATAAAAAAAGCCTTTTATCCAAAAATGCGTTAGTCATTGAAAAACAACCCACAAATGGTTCATAGTTTGGAAAACCCAGAAATTGAGTTAAAATAATACCCTTATAACCCAAAAAATGGATTGCTTGTCACAGCCCAGACGCACATCAGTGCGCATCTGTGCGCTATGCTGAGAGCAGCTTCGAGAGAGCTGCAATCAATTCGCCGGCAATCAGCACACCTGGAGCCGATGATCAGACCCGCCTTCAAAAGCCTGCACAACCTGCTATGCAGCGCCGGAACCTAACCTTCTGTTGGCGTACAGTAAGCGATCTACATGCTTGATGCAATTCTGCTCTACCTGTGTTCCCCCCCCCCCGTGTTTGATTGGTGCCGTGTCTTCCTTGTCGCCCTCCCTGCAGCCTGCTCTCTCGTCTTCTCCTGTGATTCCCTGTTATTCCCCTCTGGTTCTCGACCTACCGCTTGGACACAGACCTCTGACGCCTCGCTATTTGCCCTGGCTATCTGCCTGCCCACGGACTGCCTTCTTGCCTTGTCCCTCCTCTCGTTCAACATTACGGTGCCACATAACAGTTAATTCACACATAGTCTCACACACACGCATACACGTTGGATTTGTCACACTTCATTCTCTAGTTAAGTATATTGTTGTTTGATTATTATATATATTCTGTAATATATATAATACATCATAGAGCTTTACTGCCCCCCTGTGTCTGTGCCGTTTATACTCCTCCCGTACGTAACATTGCTCTTCATAAAAATAACTCCAAAATTTAACCCAACACTCACAACCCATAAATTGGGTTATCAAAATACCCCAGCATTTTTTAGTGTGCATAGATACTATGTTCTAGCATAGATACTATGTTCTAACATGCAGGGCAGTCGGCAGCGCAGGGAGAACGAGCCAATGGTGTCCCCAACCCTCCAGAGTAGGCTAGCGCCACCTGTAACGGCGCTAAAAACAGCTGCCATCCATCCTGGCCGTGTTCTCTGAGGAAATCATGAGGGATGAGCTTTAAAACCAAAAAAAAAAAAAACAATAACACGCACGGATACGTTTCCTCAGGCATCCTGCAGGGTCGCCTCTCCCTGTGGGTCCTGGAATTAGACGCCTCTCCATAGTCAGCGACTTGTGCGTGGCTCCGTATCGCAAACACGCCCGCTGGCCCCCAAAGTGCTGCACTCGCTAATAAACAGCATGGACGCTTCAAAGTACTTTGTGTTGGGAAATGAGGGGAGAGTAGAAACTAAAACCTCAAGTGGAATCCTCAGCCTGTTTCCCCATATGTTCAGCACACTACTCTCTTTGTCTCTGTGGGCGAAGGTGAGGTCGCTAGCATACACACACTGAGAAGATGAGCCTCATAGCGTAAACTTAAAGCAACATAGTAAAAATGTATTGGATCAGCCCAAAAATCAAATCATGTGTTTTTTTTTATCTAATTTCCTGAAAGTTTTATTAAAATCCACCATTCACTTTTTGTATTATGTTGCTAACTAACTAAATAACTTCCATTGCTCCCATTATTTAATTTCTCCCATTACTCCTATTACTTCCATTACTCTCGTTAATCCTATTACTCAGATTACTCCTATTACTTCCATTACTTCTAGTACCTCCATTACTTCCATTACTTCTCGTACCTCCATTACTTCTAGTACCTTCATTACTTCCATTACTCGCATTACTTCTATCACTTCTATTACTGAGATAACTCCTTTTACTTCCATTACTTCTATGTTCTCCATTACTTCCATTATTCCTATTAATTATGTTCCCTCCATTACTTTCACTACTTAGATAACTATTTTTACTTCCATTAGTCCCATTACTTCTATTTGCTCCATTACTTCCATTACTTTCATTATTCCTGTTACTTAGATAACTCCTATTATTCCCATTACTCCAATTACTCACATTACTTAATTTACTCCCATTACTTAAATAATTCCCATTATTTTCATTGGGGCGGTATAGCTCGGTTGGTAGAGTGGCCGTGCCAGCAACTTGAGGGTTCCAGGTTCGATCCCCGCTTCCGCCATCCTAGTCAGTGCCGTTGTGTCCTTGGGCAAGACACTTTACCCACCTGCTCCCAGTGCCACCCACACTGGTTTAAATGTAACTTAGATATTGGGTTTCACTATGTAAAGCGCTTTGAGTCACTAGAGAAAAAGCGCTATATAAATATAATTCACTTCACTTCACTTCATTAATCACATTACTTTCATTACTCCTATTACTCAGATAACTCCCATCACTCCCATTACTTCCATTATATAAATAACTACCATTACTTCCATTACTCCCATTACTTAAATAACTTCCATTACTTCTATTACTTCCATTACTCAGACTACTTAGATAACTCTGTGGAGGGAGGGTGTGGCCCGCGGGCCTGCCGCATAACGGGGTGTGCAAGGACCGGCCTCGAAGACAGCGACAGGTGAGTGGATGGCCCAGGTGGGCCTTGTTATCTAATCACCTGTCGCCTTTATTAGCAGCAGCCGGAACGAGACAGGAGAGTTGGAGTTGGAGCGAGGGCGAGACACGCGAGACTGAAAAGAAAAAAACATATTGCTGGAAAGCAATCGCTGCATGAAAATTAAAAAAAAGACTTGATTCAAACGATCTACCGGTCTCCCGAAGATCTGTCGGCCCGGAGAACCCACACCAGAGGGAAACCTTCACAAACTTCTATTACTTCCATTACTCAGATTACTCCCGTTACTTAGATAACTCCTATTACTCCCAGTAGAAGCATTCAAGTCCCATCTTAAAACTCATTTCTATACTCTAGCCTTTAAATAGACCCCCCTTTTAGACCAGTTGATCTGTGGTCTCTTTTCTGCTCTGCCCCCCTCTCCTGCGTGGCGAGGTTATTAGGTGCCCACAGATGAAGCGCTCGCTGTTCAAAGTCGGTACCCGGGGTGGTACACTCATCTGTGCATCAGTTGGGGACGTCTCTGCGCTGCTGACTTGTCTCCTCTCAAGATGATCCCCTGCTGGCCCCACTATGGACTGGACTCTCACACTATTAACTAGATCCACTTGACGTCCATTGCACCGGTCACCCAGGTGGGCGTCCCCACATCTGCGGTCCCCTCAAAGGTTTCTCATTGTATCCCATTGGGTTGAGTTGCCCTGATGTGGGATCTGAGCCGAGGATGTCGTTGTGGCTCGTGCAGCACTTTGAGACACTTGTGATTTAAGGCTATATAAATAAACTTTGATTGATTGAACGATTGACTCCCATTACTCCAATTGCTCACATTACTTCATTTACTCCCATTACTTAAATAACTCCCATTACTTCCATTACTCCCATTACTTAGATAACTCCTATACTCCCATTACTCCAATTGCTCACATTACTTCATTTACTCCCATTACTTAAATAACTCCCATTACTTAGATAACTCCTATTATTCCCATTACTCCTGTTACTTAGATAACTCCTATACTCCCATTACTCCAATTGCTCACATTACTTCTTTTACTCCCATTACTTAAATAACCCCCATTACTTCCATTACTCCCATTACTTTCATTACTGCCATTACTCAGATAACTCCCAGTAATTCCATTACTTAAATAACTCCCATTACTTCCATTACTCCCATTACTCCTATTCCTCTGATTACTCCCGTTACTCCTATTATTTAGATAACTCATTTGACTTCCATTACTTCCATTACTCCTATTACTCATATTACTTAGATAACTCCTATTACTTCCATTACTCCAATTGCTCACATTACTTCATTTACTCCCATTACTTAAATAACTCCCATTACTTCCATTACTCTCATCACTTAGATAACTCCTATATTCCCATTAATCCAATTGCTCACATTACTTCATTTACTCCCATTACTTAAATAACTCCCATTACTTAGATAACTCCTATTATTCCCATTACTCCTGTTACTTAGATAACTCCTATATTCCCATTAATCCAATTGCTCACATTACTTAATTTACTCCCATTACTTAAATAACCCCCATTACTTAGATAACTCCTATTATTCCCATTACTCCTGTTACTTAGATAACTCCTATATTTCCATTAATCCAATTGCTCACATTACTTCTTTTACTCCCATTACTTAAATAACTCCCATTACTTAGATAACTCCTATTATTCCCATTACTCCTGTTACTTAGATAACTCCTATATTCCCATTAATCCAATTGCTCACATTACTTCATTTACTCCCATTACTTAGATAACTCTTATTATTCCCATTACTCCCATTACTTAGATAACTCCTATATTCCCATTAATCCAATTGCTCACATTACTTCATTTACTCCCATTACTTAAATAACCCCCATCAGCCCTTTGAGACACTTGTGATTTAGGGCTATATAAATAAACATTGATTGATTGATTGATTACTTCCATTACTCCCATTACTTTCATTACTTCCATTACTCAGATAACTCCCATTAATTCCATTACATAAATAACTCCCATTACTCCCATTACTCCTATTCCTCTGATTACTCCCGTTACTCCTATTATTTAGATAACTCATTTGACTTCCATTACTGCCATTACTTCCATTACTCATGTTACTTAGATAACTCCTATTACTTCCATTACTCCAATTGCTCACATTACTTCATTTACTCCCATTACTTAAATAACTCCCATTACTTCCATTACTCCCATTACTTAGATAACTCCTATTATTCCCATTACTCAGATAACTCCTATATTCCCTTTACTCCAATTGCTCACATTACTTCATTTACTCCCATTACTTAAATAACCCCCATTACTTCCATTACTCCCATTACTCAGATAACTCCTATATTCCCTTTACTCCAATTGCTCACATTACTTCATTTACTCCCATTACTTAAATAACCCCCATTACTTCCATTACTCCCATTACTTTCATTACTTCCATTACTCAGATAACTCCCATTAATTCCATTACTTAAATAACTCACATTACTCCCATTACTTCCATTACTCCCATTACTCCTATTCCTCTGATTACTCCCGTTACTCCTATTATTTAGACAACTCATTTGACTTCCATTACTTCCATTACTCCTATTACTCATGTTACTTAGATAACTCCTATTACTTCCATTACTCCAATTGCTCACATTACTTCATTTACTCCCATTACTTAAATAACTCCCATTACTCCCATTACTTAAATAACTCCCATTACTTCCATTACTCCTGTTACTTAGATAACTCCTATTACTTCCATTACTCCAATTGCTCACATTACTTCATTTACTCCCATTACTTAAATAACTCCCATTACTCCCATTACTTAAATAACTCCCATTACTTCCATTACTCCCATTACTTAGATAACTCCTATATTCCCATTAATCCAATTGCTCACATTACTTCATTTACTCCCATTACTTAGATAACTCCTATTATTCCCATTACTCCCATTACTTAGATAACTCCTATATTCCCATTAATCCAATTGCTCACATTACTTCATTTACTCCCATTACTTAAATAACCCCCATCAGCCCTTTGAGACACTTGTGATTTAGGGCTATATAAATAAACATTGATTGATTGATTGATTACTTCCATTACTCCCATTACTTTCATTACTTCCATTACTCAGATAACTCCCATTAATTCCATTACATAAATAACTCCCATTACTCCCATTACTTCCATTACTCCTATTCCTCTGATTACTCCCGTTACTCCTATTATTTAGATAACTCATTTGACTTCCATTACTGCCATTACTTCCATTACTCATGTTACTTAGATAACTCCTATTACTTCCATTACTCCAATTGCTCACATTACTTCATTTACTCCCATTACTTAAATAACTCCCATTACTTCCATTACTCAGATAAGTCCTATTATTCCCATTACTCAGATAACTCCTATATTCCCATTACTCCAATTGCTCACATTACTTCATTTACTCCCATTACTTAAATAACTCCCATTACTCCCATTACTTAGATAACTCCTATTATTCCCATTACTCAGATAACTCCTATATTCCCTTTACTCCAATTGCTCACATTACTTCATTACTTAAATAACCCCCATTACGTCCATTACTCCCATTACTTTCATTACTTCCATTACTCAGATAACTCCCATTAATTCCATTACTTAAATAACTCACATTACTCCCATTACTTCCATTACTCCCATTACTCCTATTCCTCTGATTACTCCCGTTACTCCTATTATTTAGATAAGTCATTTGACTTCCATTACTTCCATTACTCCTATTACTCCTGTTATTTAGATAACTCCTATTACTTCCATTACTCCAATTGCTCACATTACTTAATTTACTCCCATTACTTAAATAACCCCCATTACTTCCATTACTCCCATTACTTTCATTACTCCCATTACTCAGAAAACTCCCATTAATTCCATTACTTCCATTACTCCCATTACTCCTATTCCTCTGATTACTCCCGTTACTCCTATTATTTAGATAACTTATTTGACTTCCATTACTGCCATTACTCCTATTACTTTCATTACTCCTGTTACTTAGATAACTCCTATTACTCCCATTACTTAATTTACTCCCATTACTTCCATTACTCCTATTACTATCATTACTCTTATCACTCCTATTACTCTCATTACTTTCATTAGTCCCATTTCTTCAGTTACTCCATTACTTAGATAACTCCCATTACTTCCTTTACTCACATTACTTTGATTACTCCCCATTACTCGGCAAACGTTCAAGCCAAGCTTACCTGGCGGAGAAAAGTCATGGTGTGACATGACAAACCAGGTGAGAAGGACCGAGACAAATTTCAAGTTACCCTCACGCAAATGCTGCAGATTCTGGCTGAAATATCAACGACATTCTCATATGTAGAAATGCTTAAAATAACTTTCAGCTCCGATGAAAGTGAATCTTTACAAACAGAACTTCATCAAAACCAAGAAAAACGCTTTTGGTCAGGCCATTTTTTTTCAAGTACTGTAACAGACATGAAAATATTCACAACTCAGTTGTCAAACTCAGGGCCCAGTGGCTAGATCAGGGGTCGGCAACCCAAAATGTTGAAAGAGCCATACTGGACCAAAAATACAAAAAAGTAATCTGTCTTGGGCTGCAAAAAAATGAAAGCCTTATATAAGTGTTATAATGATGGCAACACATGATGTAAGTGGCTAATTAGATATATTAGCCTATTATCAAAATGACTATGTGTCGCAGGCTGACACACATTTTTGTTGACATACATGTTGAAATGTAATATTTATTCTACACATTTTTACAACATTGGAAAACATTAGTAAAACTTCTCAGAGGTGAGATAACTCCTGGAAATGACTGTCTTAGAATGGCCAAAAGTATAGATGTGTGTGTCCAAGTTAAAGGAAATGGGAGGCTTTCTTCTTCTAATGGAAGCTTGGTAATGTTTGCTGTGGTCTGGAACAACATGGCACACTAACAACTATCAGAAATTCAGTCAATATTACATACAGATAATGTGTCAGGAAACATGGAAAAATAAACTAAATACACAGAGGAACTGAGTAAAGGAAATGAAATGAGCTTAAATATACTTACAAATGAGGCATAATGATGCAATGTGTACATACAGCTAGCCTAAATAGCATGTTAGCATCGATTAGCTTGCAGCCATAAAGTGACCAAATATGCCTAATAAGCACTCCATAACAATTCAAAAATATCAACAAAGCTCACCTTTGTGCATTCACGCACAGCATAAAACGTTTGGTGGACAAAATGAGACAAAGAAGGAGTGGCACAAAACACATCTTTCTGTACACGTAAACAAACTGTTGAGTCACAGTCCACACAACGGTGAGTTCAAGGGCCGCTGAAATTAGTAGGACAAAACGGCGCTCGCCAAATACTCTCATCAGTGAAGCATAAACAAACATATTAAACAGTGGGCTTTCTAACAATTAGGAAGGTTTGTGTCGTGTTTGTCCTCCTAAATTACAACAAAAATAATATTTTTCACCCCATTTTTTTTCCGTTTCCATACATTTTTGAAAAAGCTCCATGGGGCCACCAGGGCGGCGCTCAAGATCTAGAGCCGCGGGTTGCTGACCCCCGGGCTAGATCATGAGCTTAACTTCATGAATGATTGTGACCACTAGGGGTCGCCAAAAAAACATTGACTACGTCACTTCAACTTAAAGACAGCATTAAGTCCATTCCAGACGATGACTATTAAATAGGTTAGTGTTTTTCATACCTACCGTTGTTCTCTGACACAATTCACTTGATCAAACCTTTTGCAACATTCCACACTACCCCGTAATACATGTTTGTACGATTCCTGCTGATATCGGATCGGATCAATATCGGCCAAGATTCAAAGTATCATCAGTATCGTATCAGGAGTGGGAAAAGTCGATACACCCTTATTTGGAAATGTTCCCAAAGTAACATGAGCAACACTTCCTGTATTGTTGTTTACAATCAAGTCATTATAACATCGGTTGTGTTTCTCATGCAAACGGTCCATTTTTCATGTAGTAAAAAAATGGTAAAAGGCAAAGGACGAGTGAGAACCGTATCGATCCTGTGGTCAGGAAATATCATTCCGACTTTGCCAGCAGAGGGGAGAGAGAAAGAAAGAGTTGCTGACAGACGCCAGCGGCGATCACTCAGACATTCAAACACCAAAGCAGGTGGATTCATTTATCACCTTCTCAGTTCCGCCTTGGCTGCCGACAGCTTTTTCCCCACCAAAATGTTTGGATGGCTAATCATAAATGGCGGCGCGTGACAGCGCGCGCTCCAAAAATCATACAGCGCCACCTGTTAGCGCCACCTGCAGATGTGACGGCAGGCCAAAACACACAAACTCCATAAATAAATCACATTAGAGACCTGAGAAAGCTGGCTTACAAGCATTAAAAGCTAAATCCAGGACTGCCATTAAAGCTTAAAAAATGAGAATATTAATGCAATACCAAGCCAACTCCTCGCTGTGATGAAGATGACAAAATAATTACACTAATTAATAACTAATGCCAAATGTGTTGTGACTGTGGGACGTCCACGACTGCCAATGTTCAGTGTTTTTTTTGTTGTTGCTCCTTTTTAGACTATTATAAACACAACAAAGACAAAGTGAGACAAAATGTTCCTGGTTCCTGGAGATCCCAATAGGATATTTTTACTCCAATCTCAGGTGTCGACTGCTTTTATCCAAAAACTAAAAGACTTTTCTTTGTTGTTGTTTTTTAACTTAAACAAATGGAAAGACAACGGGCCAAAAAACAAGTGCTAACTTTTTTTAAAGCAAATTTGGCAGCCATACACCTTAGAGAACAGGTTCCAAAACTACAAATCCCAGTGTTCACAAGAACGATGGATGATGGACGAGGACAATGGATGGATGAAGACAATGGACAAATACTATGGACAAGGATGATGGAGGATGAACGAAGACTATGGATGTTAGACGAAGACGATGGACAAAGACGATGGGTGATGGACGAAGACGATGAACGTTGGCGGAAGACAATGGACGAGGTCAAAGTACGAAGACGATGGACGAGGACGATGGACGAAGACAATTGACAAGGACGAAAACGATGGATGAAGACGACTGACAAGGGGGAGGACGAAGACGATGGACGATAGAAGATGGACGAGGACGAAGGACAAAGACGATGGACAAGGACAATACGACAATGGATAATGGACAAGGACAATCGAATGGAAATAGAAAGACAACGGGCCAAAAAACAAGTGCTAACTTTTTTAAAGCAAATTTGGCAGCCATACACCTTAGAGAACAGGTCCCAAAACTACAGTTCCCAGTGTTCACAAGGACGATGGATGATGGGCGAGGATGGATGAGGACGATGGATGAGGACAATGGACGAATACTATGGACAAGGATGATGGAGGATGAACGAAGACTATGGATGATGGACGAAGACGATGGACAAAGACGATGGGTGATGGACGAAGACGATGAACGTTGGCGGAAGAGAATGGACGAGGACAATGTACGAAGACGATGGATGAAGACAATTGAAAAGGACAAAAACGATGGATGAAGACGACTGACAAGGGGGAGGACAAAGACGATGGGCGATAGAAGATGGACGAGGACAAAGGACAAACACGATGGACGAAGACGATGGACAAGGAAAATAGACGAGGACAAAGGACAAAGACGATGGACAAGGAAAATAGACGAGGACAAAGGACGAAGACGATGGACGAAGACGATGGACAAGGAAAATAAGACAATGGATAATGGACAAGGACAATCGAATGGAAATGGTAAGACACAACGGGCCAAAAAACAAGTGCTAACCTTTTTAAAGCAAATTTGGCAGCCATACACCTTAGAGAACAGGTCCCAAAACTACAGTTCCCAGTGTTCACATGGACGATGGATGATGGACGAGGATGGATGAGGACAATGGACAATGGACAAATTCTATGGACAAGGATGATGGAGGATGAACGAAGACTATGGATGATGGACGAAGACGATGGACAAAGACGATGGGTGATGGACGAAGACCAACGTTGGCGGAAGACAACGGACGAAGACGAACGTTGGCGGAAGACAACGGACGAGGACAAAGTACGAAGACGATGGACGAGGACCAAAACAATTGACAAGGACGAAAACGATGGATGAAGACGACTGACAAGGGGGAGGACGAAGACGATGGATGATAGAAGATGGACGAGGACAAAGGACAAAGACGATGGACAAGGACAATACGACAATGGATAATGGACAAGGACAATCGAATGGAAATAGAAAGACAACGGGCCAAAAAACAAGTGCTAACTTTTTTAAAGCAAATTTGGCAGCCATACACCTTAGAGAACAGGTCCCAAAACTACAGTTCCCAGTGTTCACAAGGACGATGGATGATGGGCGAGGATGGATGAGGACGATGGATGAGGACAATGGATGAATACTATGGACAAGGATGATGGAGGATGAACGAAGACTATGGATGATGGACGAAGACGATGGACAAAGACGATGGGTGATGGACGAAGACGATGAACGTTGGCGGAAGAGAATGGACGAGGACAATGTACGAAGACGATGGATGAAGACAATTGAAAAGGACAAAAACGATGGATGAAGACGACTGACAAGGGGGATGACAAAGATGATGGGCGATAGAAGATGGACGAGGACAAAGGACAAACACGATGGACGAAAACGATGGACAAGGAAAATAGACGAGGACAAAGGACAAAGACGATGGACAAGGAAAATAGACGAAGACAAAGGACAAAGATGATGGACAAAGACGATGGACAAGGAAAATAAGACAATGGATAATGGACAAGGACAATCGAATGGAAATGGTAAGACACAACGGGCCAAAAAACAAGTGCTAACTTTTTTAAAGCAAATTTGGCAGCCATACACCTTAGAGAACAGGTCCCAAAACTACAGTTCCCAGTGTTCACATGGACGATGGATGATGGACAAGGATGGATGAGGACAATGGACAATGGACAAATTCTATGGACAAGGATGATGGAGGATGAACGAAGACTATGGATAATGGACGAAGACGATGGACAAAGACGATGGGTGATGGACGAAGACGAACGTTGGCGGAAGACAATGGACGAAGACGAACGTTGGCGGAAGACAACGGACGAGGACAAAGTACGAAGACGATGGACGAGGACCAAAACAATTGACAAGGACGAAAACGATGGATGAAGACGACTGACAAGGGGGAGGACGAAGACGATGGATGATAGAAGATGGACGAGGACAAAGGACAAAGACGATGGACAAGGACAATACGACAATGGATAATGGACAAGGACAATCGAATGGAAATAGAAAGACAACGGGCCAAAAAACAAGTGCTAACTTTTTTAAAGCAAATTTGGCAGCCATACACCTTAGAGAACAGGTCCCAAAACTACAGTTCCCAGTGTTCACAAGGACGATGGATGATGGGCGAGGATGGATGAGGACGATGGATGAGGACAATGGACGAATACTATGGACAAGGATGATGGAGGATGAACAAAGACGATGGGTGATGGACGAAGACGATGAACGTTGGCGGAAGACAATGGACGAGGTCAAAGTACGAAGACGATGGACGAAGACAATTGACAAGGACGAAAACGATGGATGAAGACGACTGACAAGGGGGAGGACGAAGACGATGGATAGAAGATGGACGAGGTCAAAGGACAAAGACGATGGACAAGGACAATACGACAATGGATAAAGGACAAGGACAATTGAATGGAAATGGAAAGACACAACGGGCCAAAAAAAAAGTGCTAACTTTTTTAAAGCAAATTTGGCAGCCATACACCTTAGAGAACAGGTCCCAAAACTACAGTTCCCAGTGTTCACATGGACGATAGATGATGGACGAGGATGGATGAGGACAATGGACAATGGACAAATTCTATGGACAAGGATGATGGAGGATGAACGAAGACTATGGATAATGGACGAAGACGATGGACAAAGACGATGGGTGATGGACGAAGACGAACGTTGGCGGAAGACAATGGACGAAGACGAACGTTGGCGGAAGACAACGGACGAGGACAAAGTACGAAGACGATGGACGAGGACCAAAACAATTGACAAGGACGAAAACGATGGATGAAGACGACTGACAAGGGGGAGGACGAAGACGGTGGATGATAGAAGATGGACGAGGACAAAGGACAAAGACGATGGACAAGGACAATACGACAATGGATAATGGACAAGGACAATCGAATGGAAATAGAAAGACAACGGGCCAAAAAACAAGTGCTAACTTTTTTAAAGCAAATTTGGCAGCCATACACCTTAGAGAACAGGTCCCAAAACTACAGTTCCCAGTGTTCACAAGGACGATGGATGATGGGCGAGGATGGATGAGGACGATGGATGAGGACAATGGATGAATACTATGGACAAGGATGATGGAGGATGAACGAAGACTATGGATGATGGACGAAGACGATGGACAAAGACGATGGGTGATGGACGAAGACGATGAACGTTGGCGGAAGACAATGGACGAGGACAATGTACGAAGACGATGGATGAAGACAATTGAAAAGGACAAAAACGATGGATGAAGACGACTGACAAGGGGGAGGACAAAGATGATGGGCGATAGAAGATGGACGAAGACAAAGGACAAACACGATGGACGAAAACGATGGACAAGGAAAATAGACGAGGACAAAGGACAAAGATGATGGACGAAGACGATGGACAAGGAAAATAAGACAATGGATAATGGACAAGGACAATCGAATGGAAATGGTAAGACACAACGGGCCAAAAAACAAGTGCTAACTTTTTTAAAGCAAATTTGGCAGCCATACACCTTAGAGAACAGGTCCCAAAACTACAGTTCCCAGTGTTCACATGGACGATGGATGATGGACGAGGATGGATGAGGACAATGGACAATGGACGAATTCTATGGACAAGGATGATGGAGGATGAACGAAGACTATGGATAATGGACGAAGACGATGGACAAAGACGATGGGTGATGGAAGACGAACGTTGGCGGAAGACAATGGACGAAGACGAACGTTGGCGGAAGACAACGGACGAGGACAAAGTACGAAGACGATGGACGAGGACCAAAACAATTGACAAGGACGAAAACGATGGATGAAGACGACTGACAAGGGGGAGGACGAAGACGATGGATGATAGAAGATGGACGAGGACAAAGGACAAAGACGATGGACAAGGACAATACGACAATGGATAATGGACAAGGACAATCGAATGGAAATAGAAAGACAACGGGCCAAAAAACAAGTGCTAACTTTTTTAAAGCAAATTTGGCAGCCATACACCTTAGAGAACAGGTCCCAAAACTACAGTTCCCAGTGTTCACAAGGACGATGGATGATGGGCGAGGATGGATGAGGAGGATGGATGAGGACAATGGACGAATACTATGGACGAGGATGATGGAGGATGAACGAAGACTATGGATGATGGACGAAGACGATGGACAAAGACGATGGGTGATGGACGAAGACGATGAACGTTGGCGGAAGACAATGGACGAGGACAAAGTACGAAGACGATGGACGAGGACGATGGCCAAAACAATTGACAAGGACGAAAACGATGGATGAAGACGACTGACAAGGGGGAGGAGGAAGACGATGGACGATAGAAGATGGACTAGGACAAAGGACAAAGACGATGGACAAGGACAATACGACAATGGATAATGGACAAGGACAATCGAATGGAAATAGAAAGACAACGGGCCAAAAAACAAGTGCTAACTTTTTTAAAGCAAATTTGGCAGCCATACACCTTAGAGAACAGGTCCCAAAACTACAGTTCCCAGTGTTCACAAGGACGATGGATGATGGGCGAGGATGGATGAGGACGATGGATGAGGACAATGGATGAATACTATGGACAAGGATGATGGAGGATGAACGAAGACTATGGATGATGGACGAAGACGATGGACAAAGACGATGGGTGATGGACGAAGACGATGAACGTTGGCGGAAGACAATGGACGAGGACAATGTACGAAGACGATGGATGAAGACAATTGAAAAGGACAAAAACGATGGATGAAGACGACTGACAAGGGGGAGGACAAAGACGATGGGCGATAGAAGATGGACGAGGACAAAGGACAAAGACGATGGACGAAGACGATGGACAAGGAAAATAGACGAGGACAAAGGACAAAGACGATGGACAAGGAAAATAGACGAGGACAAAGGACAAAGACGATGGACGAAGACGATGGACAAGGAAAATAAGACAATGGATAATGGACAAGGACAATCGAATGGAAATGGTAAGACACAACGGGCCAAAAAACAAGTGCTAACTTTTTTAAAGCAAATTTGGCAGCCATACACCTTAGAGAACAGGTCCCAAAACTACAGTTCCCAGTGTTCACATGGACGATGGATGATGGACGAGGATGGATGAGGACAATGGACAATGGACAAATTCTATGGACAAGGATGATGGAGGATGAACGAAGACTATGGATAATGGACGAAGACGATGGACAAAGACGATGGGTGATGGACGAAGACGATGAACGTTGGCGGAAGACAATGGACGAGGTCAAAGTACGAAGACGATGGACGAGGACGATGGACGAGGACAATTGACAAGGACGAAAACGATGGATGAAGACGACTGACAAGGGGGAGGACGAAGACGATGGACGATAGAAGATGGACGAGGACAAAGACGATGGACAAGGACAATACGACAATGGATAATGGACAAGGACAATTGAATGGAAATGGAAAGACACAACGGGCCAAAAAACAAGTGCTAACTTTTTTAAAGGAAATTTGGCAGCCATACACCTTAGAGAACAGGTCATAAGAACGATGGATGATGGATCATGGACGAGGACAATGGATGGATGATGGATGATGGACGAGGACAATGGACAATGGACGAAGACGATGGACAATGGATGAATACTATGGACAAGGATGATGGAGGATGAACGAAGACGATGGACAATGGATGATGGACGAAGACGATGGGCGATGGATAAAGACAGTGGGTGATGGACGAAGACGATGAACGTTGGCGGAAGACAATGGACGAGGACAATGAACGAAGACGATGGGCAAGGACGATGGATGAAGACAATTGACAAGGACGGAAATAATGGATAAAGACGATGGATGAAGACGACTGAAAAGGGGGAGGACGAAGACGATGGACGATAGAAGATGGACGGGGACAAAGGAAAAAGATGATGGACAAATAAATATGATACCCAGAAGACACAATACATTGATACAATGTTGATTACACATACATGTCCTTTAAAACTGCTTTTGAAACAACGTTGCAAAATAGTTGTATTTGTAAATTGAGACTAATTGTTTTGGTGTTGTAGAATATTGGTCGGGAAATGACCAAATTTCAATGGTCAAATCAATGTCAGAAACCTACATTGATTAAACATTGTCAAAAAGCATGTTGTTTCAACGTTGTATTTGTGTTGTAGAATATTGGTTGGGAAATGACCAAAATATCAATGTCAGAAACCAACGTTGATTAAACGTTGTCAAAAAGCATGTTTGTTTCAACGTTGTATTTGTGTTGTAGAATATTGGTTGTGTAATGACCAAAATTAAATGGTCAATATTGGTCGGGAAATGACCAACATTCAATGGTCAAATCAATGTCAGAAACCAACGTTAATTAAACATTGTCAAAAAGCATGTTTCAACGTTGTATTTGTGTTGTAGAATATTGGTTGGGTAATGACCAAAATTAAATGGTCAATATTGGTCGGGAAATGACCAACATTCAATGGTCAAATCAATGTCAGAAACCTACATTGATTAAACATTGTCAAAAAGCATGTTGTTTCAACGTTGTATTTGTGTTGTAGAATATTGGTTGGGAAATGACCAAAATATCAATGTCAGAAACCAACGTTGATTAAACGTTGTCAAAAAGCATGTTTGTTTCAACGTTGTATTTGTGTTGTAGAATATTGGTTGTGTAATGACCAAAATTAAATGGTCAATATTGGTCGGGAAATGACCAACATTCAATGGTCAAATCAATGTCAGAAACCAACGTTAATTAAACATTGTCAAAAAGCATGTTTCAACGTTGTATTTGTGTTGTAGAATACGAGTTGGGAAGTGACCAAAATTCAATGGTCAAATCAAGGTCAGAACCCAACATTGATTAAAAGTCATCAAAAAGCATGTTTCTCTGTTGTATTTGTGTTGTAGAATATTGGTTGGGAAATTACCCAAATTAATTGGTCAAATCAACGCCAGAAACCAACGTTGATTAAACGTTGTCAAAAAGCATGTTGTCTCAACCTTGTATATTGGTTGGGAAATGACCAAAATTAAGTGTCAGAAACCAACACTGATTAAACGTCAAAAAGCATGTTGTTTCAACGTTGTATTTGTGTTGTACAATATTGGTTGGGAAATGACCAAAATTCAACGGTCAAATCAATGTCAGAAACCAACCTTGATTAAACATTGTCAAAAAGCATGTTGTTTCAACCTTGTATTTGTGTTGTATAATATTGGTTGGGAAATTACCAAAATTAAATGGTCAAATCCAAGTTTTTTCTAATCTTAGAGAAAAACGTAATTTAAAACATTTGTTTGCAGGTACAACACTTAAGACCTTCAGTATATCAGTATGTGGAATTAAATTATGGAATGGATTAAGCACAGCAATCAAACAATGTACTAATATGATACACTTCAAGAAACTCTTCAAACTTAAAGTGTTTACAAAGTACAAAGAAGAAGAACCATGACAAACATTCTCAATTTATTTCATCCATCCTTTCATTCATTCTTAAAGTAATCTTACTTATCTCATCATATGAAATATGACTTACTTCACCAATTATTATTATTAAATTCTTACTATTATTTATTTATTTATTTTTATTGTGATTACTTATGGAGTTTATTGTGACAAAATTGTGAACAGGAAGTGAACAAAAAGTTTTGCAACTGTTATGTAAAGAAAAGGGGTAGGATTAAATAAGCTCTGCTTCTTCCTACTCCTTTTCGAACATGTTGAAAAGAGAAACTGGAAATTGTGATGTATCATGTTGTAAGCTTGCATGTTCGAAATAAACTCAAACTCAACTCAACTCAATGTCAGAAACCAACACTGATTAAACGTTGTCATGTTTCAACGTTGTATTTGTGTCGTACAATATTGGTTGGGAAATGACCAAAATGCAATGGTCAGATCAATGTCAGAAACCAACGTTGGTTAAACGTTGTCAAAAAGCATGTTGTTTCAACGTTGTATTTGTGTTGTACAATATTGGTTGGGTAATGACCAAAATGCAATGGTCAGATCAATGTCAGAAACCAACGTTGATTAAACGTCAAAAAGCATGTTGTTTCAACGTTGTATTTGTGTTGTACAATATTGGTTGGGAAATGACCAAAATGCAATGGTCAGATCAATGTCAGAAACCAACGTTGGTTAAACGTTGTCAAAAAGCATGTTGTTTCAACGTTGTATTTGTGTTGTACAATATTGGTTGGGTAATGACCAAAATGCAATGGTCAGATCAATGTCAGAAACCAACGTTGATTAAACGTTGTCAAAAAGCATGTTGTTTCAACGTTGTATTTGTGTTGTACAATATTGGTCGGGAAATGACCAAAATGCAATGGTCAGATCAATGTCAGAAACCAACGTTGATTAAACGTTGTCAAAAAGCATGTTGTTTCAACGTTGTATTTGTGTTGTACAATATTGGTCGGGAAATGACCAAAATGCAATGGTCAGATCAATGTCAGAAACCAACGTTGATTAAACGTTGTCAAAAAGCATGTTGTTTCAACGTTGTATTTGTGTTGTAGAATATTGGTTGGGTAATGACCAAAATGCAATGGTCAGATCAATGTCAGAAACCAACGTTGATTAAACGTTGTCAAAAAGCATGTTGTTTCAACGTTGTATTTGTGTTGTACAATATTGGTTGGGTAATGACCAAAATGCAATGGTCAGATCAATGTCAGAAACCAACGTTGATTAAAAGTTGTCAAAAAGCATGTTGTTTCAACGTTGTATTTGTGTTGTACAATATTGGTTGGGAAATGACCAAAATGCAATGGTCAGATCAATGTCAGAAACCAACGTTGATTAAAAGTTGTCAAAAAGCATGTTGTTTCAACGTTGTATTTGTGTTGTACAATATTGGTTGGGAAATGACCAAAATGCAATGGTCAGATCAATGTCAGAAACCAACGTTGGTTAAACGTTGTCAAAAAGCATGTTGTTTCAACGTTGTATTTGTGTTGTACAATATTGGTTGGGAAATGACCAAAATGCAATGGTCAGATCAATGTCAGAAACCAACGTTGATTAAAAGTTGTCAAAAAGCATGTTGTTTCAACGTTGTATTTGTGTTGTACAATATTGGTTGGGTAATGACCAAAATGCAATGGTCAGATCAATGTCAGAAACCAACGTTGATTAAACGTTGTCAAAAAGCATGTTGTTTCAACGTTGTATTTGTGTTGTACAATATTGGTTGGGAAATGACCAAAATGCAATGGTCAGATCAATGTCAGAAACCAACGTTGGTTAAACGTTGTCAAAAAGCATGTTGTTTCAACGTTGTATTTTTGTTGTAGAATATTGGTTGGGTAATGACCAAAATGCAATGGTCAGATCAATGTCAGAAACCAACGTTGGTTAAACGTTGTCAAAAAGCATGTTGTTTCAACGTTGTATTTGTGTTGTACAATATTGGTTGGGAAATGACCAAAATGCAATGGTCAGATCAATGTCAGAAACCAACGTTGGTTAAACGTTGTCAAAAAGCATGTTGTTTCAACGTTGTATTTGTGTTGTAGAATATTGGTTGGGTAATGACCAAAATGCAATGGTCAGATCAATGTCAGAAACCAACGTTGGTTAAATGTTGTCAAAAAGCATGTTGTTTCAACATTGTATTTGTGTTGTACAATATTGGTTGGGAAATGACCAAAATGCAATGGTCAGATCAATGTCAGAAACCAACGTTGATTAAAAGTTGTCAAAAAGCATGTTGTTTCAACGTTGTATTTGTGTTGTACAATATTGGTTGGGAAATGACCAAAATGCAATGGTCAGATCAATGTCAGAAACCAACGTTGATTAAACGTTGTCAAAAAGCATGTTGTTTCAACGTTGTATTTGTGTTGTACAATATTGGTTGGGTAATGACCAAAATGCAATGGTCAGATCAATGTCAGAAACCAACGTTGATTAAAAGTTGTCAAAAAGCATGTTGTTTCAACGTTGTATTTGTGTTGTACAATATTGGTTGGGAAATGACCAAAATGCAATGGTCAGATCAATGTCAGAAACCAACGTTGGTTAAACGTTGTCAAAAAGCATGTTGTTTCAACGTTGTATTTGTGTTGTAGAATATTGGTTGGGTAATGACCAAAATGCAATGGTCAGCTCAATGTCAGAAACCAACGTTGATTAAACGTTGTCAAAAAGCATGTTGTTTCAACGTTGTATTTGTGTTGTAGAATATTGGTTGGGAAATGACCAAAATGCAATGGTCAGATCAATGTCAGAAACCAACGTTGATTAAAAGTTGTCAAAAAGCATGTTGTTTCAACGTTGTATTTGTGTTGTACAATATTGGTTGGGAAATGACCAAAATGCAATGGTCAGATCAATGTCAGAAACCAACGTTGGTTAAAAGTTGTCAAAAAGCATGTTGTTTCAACGTTGTATTTGTGTTGTACAATATTGGTTGGGAAATGACCAAAATGCAATGGTCAGATCAATGTCAGAAACCAACGTTGATTAAAAGTTGTCAAAAAGCATGTTGTTTCAACGTTGTATTTGTGTTGTACAATATTGGTTGGGTAATGACCAAAATTAAATGGTCAATATTGGTCGGGAAATTACCAACTTTCAATGGTCAAATCAATGTCAGAAACCAACGTTAATTAAACATTGTCAAAAAGCATGTTGTTTCAATGTTGTATTTGTGTTGTAGAATATTGGACAGGCACATACCAAAAATCATCGGTCAAATCAATGTCAGAAACCAACGTTGATTAAACGTTAAAAGAACGACAAGGTGATGTCTTAGACTAGCTGTATTTTATCCTTAAAGAAGTCCCACAGTCGCAATGTGAAGGTAGTGTTTTCATGGGAGGTGTGGGGTTGGGGGGTTGGGGGAGACTGATGTTTACGAGGCGAGGGACCGGAGTCTGAACCACGGGACATCTCTATCTGGGACAGGACATCCATTTGGTGCAGCAGTAATGAATCAGTAGGGAGGGGACGGACTAAATGAGGTAAGACTCACGTTGGCTTGGAATGAAGGAAGACAGCTCGTTAATAATATGGCTGCAACCAATAAAGGACTTTCGGGGGAGGGGAGGGGACCACTGTCACACCTGGTCACTTGTACCAAACTTTATAACATGTTTACTTTCCTACTTCACATTGTAGGTAGACTTTTTTTTTTTTTCTTAAACAGTTTCCTGCCACCATGCCGCCTCGGGTTTAAGCAGCGGGACCAGAAGGTCGTCTTCCTTATGAGGTGCCGCCGAGTCAATGGCGTCCGTGGCCACAGGGTCCAAAGGGTTAGCGAGGCTGCAGGCGAGCGGGGCAGCGTTGACGACTAACGCAATAAGCGGCGCTGTCACCGGGCGAGGCACGACGATAAAGAGTAATCAGCGCAGTGGAAAAAGTGGCTTTCAAAGTGCAAACTGATAATGGAAAGCTAAACCGCAAGGGGATTCCCAGAAGTCCTCCGCTCCAAAACAAATATTACACAATTTCTTGGACAGTATCGTCCTGACAAAACACCAAAAGCCTTTTTCCAAAGCGTAATTAATGCTCTGATTGGACGCAGCATCCATCGTTTTTACACGATACAGTTCATACCGATATAACCCATCGTTATTACACAATACTGTTTCTGTGTTACAGTTCATACAAACCCCGTTTCCATATGAGTTGGGAAATTGTGTTAGATGTAAATATAAACGGAACACAATGATTTGTAAATCCTTTTCAACCCATATTCAATTGAATGCACTACAAAGACAAGATATTTGATGTTCAAACTCAAACTTACAGATGTAGCGACCAACTGTAGTTACTGAAGTGTCCCTGAGCCCATGTGGTGATATCCTTTACACACTGATGTCGCTTGTTGATGCACTACAGCCTGAAGGATCGAAGGTCACGGGCTTAGCTGCTTACGTGCAGAGATTTCTCCAGATTCTCGGAACCCTTTGATGATATTACAGACCGTAGATGTTGAAATCCCTAAATTCCTTGCAATAGCTGGTTGAGAAAGGTTTTTCTTAAACTGTTCAAAAATTTGCTCACACATTTGTTGACAAAGTGGTGACCCTCGCCCCACCCTTGTTTGTGAATGACTGAGCATTTCATGGAATCTACTTTTATACCCAATCATGGCACCCACCTGTTCCCAATTTGCCTGTTCACCTGTGGGATGTTCCAAATAAGTGTTTGATGAGCATTCCTCAACTTTATCAGTATTTATTGCCACCTTTCCCAACTTCTTTGTCACGTGTTGCTGGCATCAAATTCAAAAGTTAATGATTATTTGCAAAAAAAACATTTTTTATCAGTTTGAACATCAAATATGTTGTCTTTGTAGCATATTCAACTGAATATGGGTTGAAAATGATTTGCAAATCATTGTATTCCGTTTATATTTACATCTAACACACTTTCCCAACTCATATAGAAACGGGGTTTGTACCTTTCTCACCGGCACTCATCGAGGGCGGACGCTCCCCTTTCCTCTCCCTTATCTCTCCTGCTTGCTTCTTTGTCTTGTCCTGTCTTAACTTTCTTGTTGCCTCTTTTTGCACTGCTCTCCAAATCTAAACATTGGAACTATTTAACTAGCTTCAACAGAATTGACAAGATCTTGGGTTTGGGGGAACCTGCTTGTCGTGACGGAGCGGTTGTTGCTGGACACACGACGGACTCTTGGGAGAAGAAGGAGTGCCGGGTGCCTGGCGACCCTTCCAGTCGAGGACGTGAAGATATCCACCTATTCGGAATTATGACAACAGGACATCTGCTGATTAGAGTAAGCGTTGCTCAGATTTGTCGACAAATTGGAAGTCGCTGGCAGTCTTCAAAGTACCCCAAAGCTGCCACGAATGATTGGAGGATGCGGGAAGAACTGTGGACACTTTATGATTTGGATAACATTGGACAGTCTGCCCCGCAGGATGAATTTAAGGACCAGTAATAGACAATTTAGAGTGAAAAGCAAATTTTATTTTCACTCGCATACAAAACATTCTAACTTGGATTATTTCCCTGGCTTCGAGACTCTCCCGAAGGACAGTGCGGCGAAGACACAACAAACTCCCTTCTTGTCTCTCATGGACACACACCTGTTGACTTTGGACTGACTAGCGACTGCACGACATCAAGGCCACGGAACAGAGACCCGCGGCAGGCTTACACACACATGCATCCACAAAAAAATATACGCCACAAACACCCCAGCCCCCATCCAACGCCCTTGACACAAATCCCTTAGGGGTGATGGATGGATGGGCAGCGCCTGAAGAGCTGCAGCCTGCTACCGTGGACCCCACGCCCTCCCCTCTGTTGCTAGTCTTGAGATGTATGTTGTAATATGTATATGTGCTTTGCTATGGAGGTTTTTTCCCACTCCAGACTTGGCCCCCTTAGGAGCCCAGTCAAGATTGTATTTTTTTACTCATCCTTCCCCAGCGTTGACCTTTTTCCCATCTTTTACGGGCCGCCTTGTGGCGACCCATCAGCGTTCCTGTTCTGTAACCCTGTACACTGTTTGTTTGTCTAATCTTGAATGGGTTTGTGCTGAAAACAAAGTTTTGTTGTACTTGTGCAATGACAATAAAGACCTACCTACAGTACCTACCATACTGATACAACCCCATCATTAATGCACAATACTGTTCATACTGATACAACTCATCATTATTACACAATATGGTTTCTACTGTTCATACTGATACAGTCCATCGTTATTACAGAATATGGTTTCTACTGTTCATACTGATACAGTCCATCTTATTACACAATACTGTTCATACTGATACAACTCATCGTTATTACACAATACTGTTTCTACTATTCATACTGATAGTCCATCATTATTACACAATACTTTTCATACTGATATAACTAATCTTTATTACACAATACTGTTTTTGTGTTACTGTTCATACTGTTAAAGTCCATCGTTAATACACAATACTGTTCATATTGATACAACCCATCGTTATTACACAATACTGTTTCTACTGTTCATAATGCTAACGTCCATCATTAATACACTATACTGTTCATACTGATACAACTCATTGTTATTACACAATACTGTTTTTGTGTTACTGTTCATACTGATACAACCCATCGTTATTACACAATACTGTTTCTACTGTTCATACTGCTAAAGTCCAGCATTAATACACTATACTGTTCATACTGATACAACTCATTATTACACAAAACTGTTTTTGTGTTACTGTTCATACTGATACAACCCATCGTTATTACACAATACTGTTTCTACTGTTAATACTGCTAAAGTCCATCATTAATACACTATACTGTTCATACTGATACAACTCATTGTTATTACACAATACTGTTTTTGTGTTACTGTTCATACTGATACTGTCCATCATTAATACACAATACTGTTCATACTGATACAACCCATCGTTATTACACAATACTGTTACTACTGTTCATACTGATAACGTGGATCGTTAAAACTCAATACTGTTCATACTGATACGGTCCATTGTTATCACACAATACTGTTTCTGTGTTACTATTCTGATACAGTCCATTGTTGATACTATTTCTGTGTTGCTGTTCATACTGATACAGACGTCATTATCACACAATACGGTTTTTGTGTTACAGTTCATACTAATATAATCCATCGTTATTACACCATACATTAGTTTGTGTTACTGTCCATATTGATACAGTCAATGGTTATTAAACAGTACATCTTAAAAAGTTTAAAAACCTGTCAGCCGCCTGAAACACCAGCATCGCCACAACGGCGTTTTGAAAGTGGCGTTCCTTTTACTGTAGCATTTAAAAAGTGCAAAGAAGTTAGCCAGAGATGCCTGTACGGATAAGCTAGCTTTGATTTCCTCATGGAAATGATGGTGTAAGTTATTGGTACCGGTGTTAAGAAGCAGGCTTATCCCTCGTAATAATAATACACCTAATACCAGTATCAGCATTGAAATCAAACACCATCATGACTTGTTCACTCAATTGCTAAAATAGATATGTATGTAGTTCACTTTTTAAACAATACCATCAGGATTGTGCAGTCGTTGGAAAAAATCATTTCTTATCAATACAGAATACATAGAATTAGATCAGATTACAACTATAGTCATATTTCAATATTTGCCCTTCCATCATTAGTAACCTCAATCCAACGAACACAAACTATATTGTCATACTTTATGTCTGCAACCCCTTTACAATAAACACAAACACAACAAGTAATACTTGCTTAGATTTGTTTGGGTTCCAACAAATAGAGCCTGGAACTGATTCTGACAGAGCACAGGAAGTTTCCACATGAGCTGACTCCCAAGCAGCGTCGCCCCATTACTCGGGATGATGTTTGATAAGAAATTAACGAGTTCGAGCCTATTATCGAATTCTCTTATCGAACCGATTCCTTATCGATTCTCTTATCGAGTCCAGATAGGTTGTTGTATATGGAAAAAAACACACAATATTTGGTTTAACAAAAGCTCACTTTTATTATATAAGAAGAAAAAAAAATCTAATAAATAAATAAATATTGACTGTTACCCCCCTAAAAAAATAAAATAAAATAAATAAATACTGACTATTGTTACCCAAAGTATATTAAGTGGGATTTTTAAGAAAAACAAATATATACAGTAACACAAAAACAACCTGTCTCTGTGATCACTATAAGTGTATAAATAATAATATAGTGTTAAATAAAATCAGTCCCTTGGGCACAAAACTGAAAATAATACAGCTCTCCAAAAAGTGCACTTCTGCTGCTATTTGACATAACTGCTTGTTATGATGCTTTGACATTTTTGCACTTTATTGAAAGAAAATTCTATGAAGAGAAAAGTTGTTTGCAAATGTGGTTACAATGCTAAAAAAATGAAAAGTTAAAGCTAAAAAAAGAAATACACTTTATTGAGTTAACATTATTTTTTTATAGGGGGAAAGATGTGACGTTATGAGGTAGGAATATAACAACTACACTACCCAGCATGCAATGGGAGTGACGAGCATGCGCGGTATCCCCGAAAAGTGTTGTTGCATGTCGTCACCCGGCAGCTAAGAATGAGGTTATGAGCACGCTGTGAAAGTAAACGTCAAGATTTCAGCCAACACGCCTCGTCTGCATTATTTATAATTAGACAGACAACACATATACAGTGTGATTTTGTTTTGTTTACAATGAAAGAAAAACAAAAGTTAAAAAAGGGAGATGTGTTGTATATATATGTATGTGCTGCGGTTGCTTTAAGAACGTTGCAACAGCTGCCGTAAAGGAGGTGCGTTGCTAGCCTGGTTGGTCGTAAAAGTGTTGGTCATGTGTTTGTACCCTGCTCAAATCTCTCAGTAAAGTTATTCATTGGATTATACCTTTTGTTTTGAACTTTATTACACCTTGGAGCGCTTTTTCCGGTACATTATTTTTCCTGCTTTCGCTATGTGCGCCTAATGACTGAGCTATGTGACGTAATTTCTTGTGATGTCACACGGAGCATTTCTAGTCGGGACGGGAGTCGTTCCCAGGGATTCGAATAAAGAACCAACTCTTTTTCTTTACTATAGTGGTCTCGATAACGGGTACCGGTTCTCAAAAAGGGATTCGAGTCCGAGGACTCGGTTCTTTTCTTATCGAACAACCGGGAAAACCGGTTTCGAGTATCATCCCTAACCATTACCCACTTTATTCTCATCCAATAATTTTGTACAGCACCTGCTTTTCCCAGGCGGTCTCCCATCCAAGTACTAACCAGGCCTGACCCGGCTTAGCTTACGAGATCTGATGAGATCGGGCGTGCTCAGGGTAGTATGGCCGTAAGCCTTGGGAAGAGGTTGAATCCTTCACCTACCTTGGACGGTATAGCTCGGTTGGTAGAGTGGCCGTGCCATCAACCTGAGGGTTGCAGGTTCGATCCCCGCTTCCGCCATCCTAGTCACTGCCGTTGTGTCCTTGGGCAAGACACTTTACCCACCTGCTCCCAGTGCCACCCACACTGGTTTAAATGTAACTTAGATATTGGGTTTTCACTATGTAAAGCGCTTTGAGTCACTAGAGAAAAGCGCTATATAAATATAATTCACCTTGGCAGTGTGATTGACAAACATGGCGGCACAGATGCTGACATAAAAGCACGAATCAGGAAGGGACTTGTTGCGTTTACCCAACTGCGTAACATTTGGATCTCGAAAGAACTGACCCTCAACACCGAAGTCAGATTATTTAACTCCAACATCAAAGCAGTCCTATTATATGGAGCAGAGACCCGGAGAACCACAGCTGACACCGTCCAAAAAGCGCAGGTCTTCACTAACAGCTGCCTGCGGAACATTCTCCACATCCGATGGCCAGACACCATCAGCAATACTGAACTATGGCAAAGAACAAATCAGCTTCCCGCGGAAGTGGAAATTAAGAAACGCAGATGGCGCTGGATAGGCCACACTCTGCGTAAGCCCACAAATACCATTACTAGACAAGCCCTAAAATGGAACCCGCAGGGGAAGCGGAAAAGTGGCCGTCCCAGAAACACCTGGAGGCAGACACGAAGGGCATGAAGTTGACCTGGACACAACTGGAGACAACGGCCCAAGACAGAAATGCCGGGAGATCACTTGTTGACGGCCTATGCACCAGAAGGGGCAGTAGGCGTTAAGTAAATAAAGTAATCATTCTGTGTTTCGGCTACAAAAAAGTGTGTTTGTGTGCCGATTCCTCAGCATGTGTCAAAACACAGGAAGTGCAGGTAGGAGGACCTTTAAAAATGTCAACAGAAGGATCTCACGAGAGAGCGACTTATTATCGGCCGGGCCGGTATTAGGCACTTTGCTGAATATCGGTATGGGCCTTTTTTTGTTTGTTTTATCCATCTCAGCATTTTTTTATTCATTTTTTGACATTATACACATATATTACCAGTATTTAGATTTTTTTTAACAGAAAAATCAGTGAAGCTCCAATGTTTGTCCTGCATGACAAAAGTTACCTTTTTGCTGGAGCCCAATATTATGTATTTTTTTTCCAAATGTATTTAAAAATAAAAATTACTCTCATTGTCAACAATTCTTCCCAATAATGTTTTAATTATAAATAAATATAAATAAATACCCTGAGAGTTTCTGCCCTTCTTTCCAGTGTCTTCCCAGTTTAGTTGTGTGTATTTTTGTGGATGTTGGACAAAGACGATGGATAATGGATGAGGACGAGGGACGAGGAAGATGGATGATGGACAAAGACAATGGACGAGTACGATAGATGACGACGATAGGCGAGGACTACGGATGATGGACGAAGATGATGCAAAATGGATGATGACTATAGACGAGGAAGACGGATGATGGACGAGGACGGTGGACACGGACCTTAATGATGGACAAAGACGATGGACGAGGCCGACAGACGAGGACGAGGACAATGGACAATGACGATGGATGATGGAAGAGGATGATAGATAATGGTAGAGGACGATGGACAATGGATGAAGACGATTGACTATGGACGAGGACGATGGACGAAGACGATGGACAAAGACGATGATTGACAATGGATGAGGACGAAGGACAAAGACGATAAACGAGAGACGAAGACGATGGACAAGGACGATGGATGATGGACAAGGACAATGGATGATGGTTGAGGACAATGGACGATGAATGAAGACGCTGGACAATGGACAAGGATGATGGAGGATTAACAAAGACGATGGATAAAGACGATGGGTTATGGACGAAGACGACGAACGTTGACGGAAGACAATGGACGAGGACAATGTACGAAGACAATCGGCGAGGACGATGGACGAAGACAATTGACATGGGCGAGGACGAAGACGATGGACGAAAGACGATGGTTGAGGACATAAGACAAAGACGATGGACAATGGATGATGGACGAAGACAATTGGACGAGGACGATGGACGAAGATAATTGACAAGGACGAAGACGAACGAGGGATGAGGACATCAGACAAGGATGATGGATGATGGACAAGGACAATCGACAAGGACGATGGACAATGACGATGGACAAGGACGATGGACGAAGACAATTGACAAGGACAAAGACGATGAAAGAGGATGATGGGCGAGGACGATGGACAAGGATGAAGATGACGGACGATAGACGATGGACGAAGACGATGGACAAAGACGAGGACGAAGACCATGGGCGATGAACGAGAACGATGGACAAGAACAATGGACAAGGACGATGGCTGATGGACAAGGATAATGGACAATGGATGATAGACGAGGACGATGGACGAAGACAATGGACGAGGACGATGAACAATGGATCAAGACGATGGATAAAGACGATGAACGAACGGACAAGGACGATGGACGAAAATGACTGACGATGGACAAAGACGATTAAAAAAAACGAGCACGAAGATGATGGATGATGGACGATAGACGATGGACGATGAACAATGGATCAAGACGATGGATAAAGACGATGAACGAACGGACAAGGACGATGGACGAAAATGACTGACGATGGACAAAGACGATTAAAAAAAACGAGCACGAAGATGATGGATGATGGACGATAGACGATGGACAATGGAAGATGGACAAAGACGATGGAGGACGGACAATCAACGAAGACGATTGACAAGGACGATGGATGAGGACGATGGACGAGGACGAGAACGATTGATGATGGACGAGGGCGATAGACGACGGGCGATAGACGATAGGACGAGGACAAGTTGCCTGAACCGGAAAGAAAACACAACAACTCTGATCTGCATTCAACCAGCGTTTCCTCATCAGGACAGAAAGGTGGTTGTTTCATTGTGGAAGGGACAAGGTTTTAATCAACGCCATGGCCAGAAGTGGCTCACCTCGCAAATTAGCATATTCTGTTCAGCACAATATGCTCACTCTCATGATTTGATTTATAAAATCATTTTTGGCAGCGGCGTCTGAAGAAGACTTTGTTTTATTTTATTTGACAACACAAATTGAATGAAACACTTTTGTCTCTTTAAAATGCCAGCTTGTGTCTTTCAGACTCACCAAATGTACGTCACAGCTCTCATATTTTACGTTTTTATATCTTCTCAAAGGACATTGCCCTAGAAATATATCTGTATATCCTTCAGTGTGCAGCTTTTGGAGCAGCATACAGAGCTGTGGTTCAGTAAGTGGAACCTGAATTGGCACACAAGTGTGGAGTAAGAAAATGGTGTTTTAGCAACAGTCAACCATTGTGGTCTCAGCATAATGTCTCAGAGCCTGCATGAGTCCAGCCAGCACTACAGAAGCTGTGGTTCATTGAGTGAAGGCTGAATGTGTAGCAAGATAATGGTGTTTTACAAACAGTCAATCAGGGTGGTCACATCATTTCAGACCAGGGGACGCAAAAGTGCTTCCTGCACAAGGGAGCTACGGTTCACTGAGGTGGACCTAAATTGGTACGAAACTCTGTAGCAACATATTTGCTGTGGTTCCCTAGTGTAGAACCTGAATTGGTACACAAGTGTGTAGCAGGAAAATTGTGTTTTAGTTACAGTCAAGAATGCTGGTCACAGCATCACAGGTCAGGGGCTGCACGAGTGCTGCCAGCAATAGAGGAGCTGTGATTTAATGAATGGAACCTGAATTGCTACACAAATATTCAGCAAAATAATTGTGTTTTACTAACAATCCAGCATGGTGTCTACAGCATTACGGTGAAAGGGCTGCACGAGTGCTGCCACCACTGGATGAGCTGTGGTTCCTTGTTTATAACTTTGATTTCTACACAAGTGTATAGCAGGACAATTGTGTTTTGGTAAAATTCAAGAATGCTGGTCACAGCATCACAAGTCAGGGGCTGCATGAGTGCTTCCAGCAATAGAGGAGCTGCGATTTAATGAATGGGACCTGAATTGCTACACAAATATTCAGCAAAATAATTGTGTTTTACTAACAACCCAGCATGGTATTTACAGCAATACGGTGAAGGGGCTGCACGAGTGCTGTCACCACTGGATGAGCTGTGGTTCCTTGTGTATAACTTGAATTGGTACACAAGTGTATAGCAGGACAATTGTGTTTTAGTAACAGCCAAGAATGCTGGTGACAGCATCCCAGGTCAGGGGCTGCACGAGTGCTTCCAGCAATAGAAGAGCTGTGATTTAATGAATGGAACCTGAATTGCTACACAAATATTCAGCAAAATAATTGTGTTTTACTAACAATCCAGCACGGCGTCTACAGAATTATGGTGAAGGGGCTACACGAGTGCTGCCACCACTTGAGGAGCTGTGGTTCCTTGTGTATAACTTGAATTTGTACACAAGTGTATAGCAGAGACATTGTGTTTTAGTAACAGTCAAGAATGCTGGTCACAGCATATAAGGTCAGGGGCTGCACGAGTGCTTCCAGCAATAGAGGAGCTGTGATTTAATGAATGGAACCTGAATTGCTTCACAAATATTCAGCAAAATAATTGTGTTTTACTAACAACCCAGCATGGTGTCTACAGCATTACGGTGAAAGGGCTGCACGAGTGCTGCCACCACTGGATAAGCTGTGGTTCCTTGTGTATAACTTGAATTGGTACACAAGTGTATAGCAGGACAATTTTGTTTTAGTAACAGTCAAGAATGCTGGTCACAGCATCACAGGTCAGGGGCTGCATGAGTGCTTCCAGCAATAGAGGAGCT
Organism: Entelurus aequoreus; assembly: GCF_033978785.1. NCBI lineage: Eukaryota > Metazoa > Chordata > Actinopteri > Syngnathiformes > Syngnathidae > Entelurus > Entelurus aequoreus. The sequence goes on from NC_084744.1 coordinate 52,094,814, forward strand.
GCGATTTAATGAATGGAACCTGAATTGCTACACAAATATTCAGCAAAATAATTGTGTTTTAATAACAACCCAGCATGGTGTCTACAGCATTACGGTGAAGGGGCTGCACGAGTGCTGCTACCACTGGAGGAGCTGTGGTTCCGTGTGTATAACTTGAATTGGTACACAAGTGTATAGCAGGACAATTGTTTTAGTAACAGTCAAGAAAGCTGGTCAGAGCATCACAGGTCAGGGGCTGCACGAGTGCTGCCAGCAAAAGGGGAGCTGTAGTTCATTGTGTATAACCTGTCTTGGGAGACAAGTGCCTAGCAGGAAAATTGTAGTTTACCAACAGTCAAGAATGCCGACTGCAGCATCGCAGGTCATGGGCTGCACGAGTGCTGCTAGTAACAGTGGAGCTCCAAATCAATGAGAGTAACATGATCTGGTACACAAATATGTAGCAAAATACTTTTGTTTTACCAACAGTCCAGCATGGTGTCTACAGCAGAGTTTCATGTTCCGCGATTTAATCAAAACACAAAGCGACCGCGATGGATGGACAAGAAGATGACAGAAAATATATCTCTGTCAAAAATCAGAACTTTGTTTTAATACCTTGACAAATGTGAGATTAATATATAAGTAAAGAAGCGCAGGCAGCAGCTCACACATTCTCATACTTTCTGTAACATCCAGGAAAAAAATATGTCAGAAATGGCAGAATGAAGATAGAGAAAAAGAAGAAGCTTATCGACTACAAAGGCAGACGCACACAAAATTTCAGGACTTATGCAGATCCCAAATACGGATCAGCAGGTACCAGAAGGTAAGAAAAGTTGCTTTTGCATAATATTGCGTAACAAAACGCCAGATAATGTCTTACCTTATACACACGCCATAATAATACTCGTATGTTGAAGCACAGTACAATCCATCAAGCGGTGCGGCTTCATAGCTTACCAAAGTCGTAGTAAAACATTTTGATGGATTTTTGAGCGCCGTGTGTAATGTTCTATATTTTCAATGGAGCATATAAAATGTTGGTGTTGTTTACTTGAATCATATTGCCATCATAGTGCAGCCTACACTTATCGCTTATGTTTGACTGTCACACTTGTCATTTCACATGTCTACATGAAGGATTCACAATATTTCAGGGTTCCTCACGAGGAAACTTTACAAAGTATTAAATCCAGAAACTGTTTCAAAATGGTATACAATTTAGTAGATGGTGAGGTATTGTGACGTAGAAATATGCCATATTTTTACCAATTTCCCAGGAGATGTTCAATATTTTGAAATGCAAATGTTGATTCTCCTCTCAGACACACAGAACTCTCTAATAACTAAAGCTATTTGGGTGAATAATGTAAACTCACTACACCGGTATGTTTTAGCGCTTTCATGGCGAGTTTACTGACGGATATAAGTAAGAACTTTACACTACTTTATATTAGAAATGGCAACAGCGGAGGATGAATGTCCCATAACAAGAAGATAGAGAAAAAGAAGTAGCTTAAAGGCCTACTGAAAGCCACTACTACCGACCACGCAGTCTGATAGTTTATATATCAATGATGCAATCTTAACATTGCAACACATGCCAATACGGCCGGGTTAACTTGTAAAGTGCAATTTTAAATTTCCCGGGGAACTTCCGGTTCAAAACGCCTTTGGAGGATGACGTATGCGCGTGACGTCGCGAGGGCCACGGAAGTGTTTGGACCCTTTTGGACACAATACACAGAGCTCTGTTTTCTTTGACAAAATTCCACAGTATTCTGGACATCTGTGTTGGTGAATCTTTTGCAATTTGTTTAATGAACAATGGAGGCTGCAAAGAAGAACGTTGTAGGTGGGATCGGTGTATTAGCGGCTGGCTGTAGCAACACAACAAGGAGGACTTTGTTGGATAGCAGACGCGCTAGCGGCGAAATCACCTTGACTTCCTACGTCTCCGGGCCGCCGACCGCATCGTCGATCGCTGGAACGCAGGTGAGCACGGGTGTTGATGAGCAGATGAGGGCTGGCTGGCGTAGGTGGAGCGCTAATGTTTTTATCATAGCTCTGACGAGGTCCCGTTGTTAAGTTAGCGTCGTTAGCAACAGCATTGCTAGGCTTCGACAGGCTTCGAATACACATTAACCGTGTATTTACATGTCCAGTGCTTGGTTCGGTGTCTCCTGATAGTAGTATTGTTGATCTTCGGTCCATCCTTCCAGTCAGGGATTTATTTATTTTGTTTTTATCTGCATTTGAGACAGATGCTATCACGTTAGCTCATGCTAAAGAGCTTCGTCGATGTATTGTCGTGGAGATAAAAGTCACTGAATGTCCATTTCGCCTTCTCGACTCTCATTTTCAAGAGGATATAGTATCCGAGGTGGTTTAAAATACAAATCCGTGATCCACAATAGAAAAAGGAGAGAGTGTGGATTCCAATAAGCCAGCTTGTACCTAAGTTACGGTCAGAGCGAAAAAATATATCTCTTGAACTGCATTCTAGTCCGTCACTCTAACGTTCCTCATCCACGAATCTTTCATCCTCGCTCAAATTAATGGGGTAATCGTCACTTTCTCGCTCCGAATATCTCTCGCTCCATTGTAAACAACGGGGAATTGTAAGCAGCACTACCGCTTGTGACGTCACGCTACTTCCGGTAGGGGCAAGGTTTTTTTTTTATCAGCGAGCAAAAGTTGCGAACTTTATCGTCGATTTTCTCTACTAAATCCTTTCAGCAAAAATATAGCAATATCGCGAAATGATCAAATATGACACATAGAATGGATCTGCTATTCCCGTTTAAATAAAAAAAATTAATTTCAGTAGGCCTTTAACGACTACGGTCTACAAAGGCGGACGTGCGCAAATTATCAGGACTTATGCAGATCTCAAATACAGATCAGCAGGTACCAGACTGTAAGAAAAGTTGCTTTTGCATATTATTGCGGAACAAAACGCCAGATAATACGTCTTACCTTATACACACGCCATAATAATACTCGTATGTTGAAGCACAGTACAATCCATCAAGTGGTGCGGCTTCATAGCTTACCAAAGTCGTACTAAAACATTTTGATGGATTTTTGAGCGCCGTGTGAAATGTTCCATATTTTCAATGAAACATAAAATTTTTGGGTTGTTTACTTGAGTCACATTGCAGTCTACACCTATCTCTTATGTATGACTACCAACATATTGCAGTCTACACGTATATATTATGTGTGACTGCCATCTGCTGGTCACACTTATTATTTCACCATGTACCAAATAAAATAGCTTCAAGGTCGGTAAGCACAAGCAAAATTATTCTGTACATTAGGCGTACTGTCGAGTTGAGAAAATGAAAGGATTTTAAATGCGCCTTATAGTCCGGAAAATACGGTACTTCAAAGTAGATCGGCGTGACTTCTTTTAGCAGGTGTACCCCGACAATGCTCGGGAGACACTATGAATCGCGCCCTTTCAGGTGAAAAGCCTCTTATTTCAAGAGAAAGCTGCCACCGCTTGAGTAAATCCCTCCTAAAGTGCTCGTCGTAAAGTCAGGACGAGGACGAGGAATAGTCCGGGCCGTGAGTCACAATCATCCCCATGAGTTGAGATGGAAGCGGTGAAATTGGACACTTTGGCCTTCGTGGCCCCCGGCCAAGCAAAAGCGACTTTTTCTGCGTTTTAGCTCGATCACATTTGAAAGCCAAGTCGGACAATGGCTGCAGGGGTCCGGAAACTGGGACACTTTGAAAGATTTAATACGACGTGTTTTATTTATTCTGCCAACAATAAGTCGAGAGTAGTTGTTGAAAGAAAGACAAGACAATGTAATTGAGTGGACGCTGGGATCATTCGTTCCAATTGTATTATATCCCTCTTTCTGGCTTTACTTTCACTTTCACTTTCTCTCGTCTGCCGTTAAGAATTAATGCGGCGAGCCAAAGTCCCTAATGTGGATTAGCTATGCGCCGCGATGTGTGCCAGGAATCCCTCTGAGCTCCATGCGGTGATTAAAAGCAGCGCCATGGTGGCATGTGAGCGCGCATGAGAGACGACATGAGAAGACCTCGCCTCTCTATTTACACGCCCGCACCTTCAAGGGATGAGCACGTGGACTTAATCCTGCCTGGAAAATGACATTTGACGGGAACAAGCAACAGATGTTTGACAACCACTGCGGTACTCCATCTGATGTCTGCAGAATGACTTTTTTTTACTCTTCAACTTTTACTACAACTGTTGAACAGCAACAGGAGACCAAAAAACCTGGAATTAAACTAATTTCACCATCAAGCTGGACAAAGACCGTCAGTCCCGGACTATTACAACCAGGGGTCGCCAACCAGTCGATCTTTGGGACTCTACCAGTCGATCTCTGGGACCCTACCAGTCGATCTTCGGGACCCAACCAGTCGATCTCTGGGACCCTACCAGTCGAACTTTGGGACCCTACCAGTCGAACTTTGGGACCCCACCAGTCGATCTTTTGGACCCCACCAGTCGATCTTTGGGACCCCACCAGTCGATCTTTGGGACCCTACCAGTTGATCTTTGGGACCCTACCAGTCGATCTTTGGGACCCCACCAGTCGAGCTTTGGGACCCTACCAGTCGAGCTTTGGGACCCTACCAGTCGAGCTTTGGGACCCTACCAGTCAATCTTTGGGACCCTACCAGTCAATCTTTGGGACCCCACAAGTCAATCTTTGGGACCCTACCAGTCAATCTTTGGGACCCTACCAGTCGATTTTTGGGACCATACCAGTCGATCTTTGGGACCCTACCAGTCGATCTTTGGGACCATACCAGTCAATAATAATAACAATAATAATGGATTAGATTTTATATAGCGCTTTTCTATTATTAGATACTCAAAGCGCTCACAGAGAAGTGAGAACCCATCATTCATTCACATCTGGTGGTGGTAAGCTACATTTGTAGCCACAGCTGCCCTGGGTTAGACTGACGGAAGCGAGGCTGCCAGTTTGCGCCTACGGCCCCTCCGACCACCACCTATCATTCATTCATCATTCATTCACCAGTGTAAGCGGCACCGGGGGCAAAGGGGAAGTGTCCTGCCTAAGGACACAACGGCAGCGATTTGGATGTCAAGAGGCGGGGAGCGAACCTGCAACCTTCAGGTTTCTGGCACGGCCGCTCTACCCACTACGCCATGCCGTCCCTACCAGTCAATCTTTGGGACCCCACCAGTCGATCTTTGGGACCCCACCAGTCGATCTTTGGGACCCTACCAGTCGATCTTTGGGACCCCACCAGTCGATCTTTGGGACCCCACCAGTCGATCTTTGGGACTCTACCAGACGATCTTTGGGATCACGAAACAGGCACACATTTTAACCCATGGACACGCGCACACGACTCGCCTCTCTCTCTTCAGCCTCTCATCTGGTCTTGCAAAGGCGCATGGCATGACGTGCACAAAAATCCTCGACCGTTGCAAAGCATCTGACATTTTCTAGCTTCCAACATAAGCGTAACGTAAGCGGCGTTACGATAAGAGTTACATTGCAGCCGTTACCACAAATGTATTACAGTAAGTGGTAAACTGCAGCCGCTACAGTAAGCGTTACAGTGAGCTTCACAGTAAGTGTTACAGTTAACTTTACTATAAGAGTTCCATTGCAGCCGTTACAATAAGTGTTACAGTGTTACACTGCAGCCGTTACAGTAAGCATTAGAGTAGGCCTTACACTTTTGCCGTTAGAGTAAACATTACATAAAAGAGTTACAGCAAGCGTTACAGAAAGCGTTACAGAAAGCGTTACAATATGTCTAACAATAAAGGTTACTGTAAACGTTACAGTAAGTGTTACAGCAAATGTTACAGTGGGCACTACATTAAGCGTTACAGCAAGTGTAACAGTTAGTGTTACAGTAAGCGGTACACTGCCTCCGTCACAGTCAGTAATACAGCAAACGTTACACTGAAGCTGTTACAGTCAGCGTTACAGTAAGCGTTACAGCGAGCTTTACAGTAAGCGTTGCGGTTAGCCATACAAAAAGCCTTACAAAAAGCATTACGGCAAGCGTTACAGTAGGCATTACAGTAAGTGTTACACTTGAGCCGTTACAGTAAGCGTTACTTTAAGGCTTGCTGTAACTCTTTTATGTAACGCGTACTGTAACGGCTCAAGTGTAACACTTACTGTAATGCCCACTGTAACGCCTGCCGTAATGATTTTTGTAAGGCTTTTTGTAAGGCTAACCGTAACGCTTACTCTAATGATAACTGTAACGCTGACTGTAACAGCTTCAGTGTAACGTTTACTGTAATGCTTACTGTAACGGAGGCAGTGTAACGCTTACTGTAACACGTACTGTTACGCTTCCTGTAATGCTTTTTGTAAGGCTAACTGTAACCCTTAATGTAATGCTTGCTGTAACACTTATTGTTAGACCTATTTTAACGCTTACTGTAAGGGCTGCAGTGCAAAGCTTATTTTAACGCTTACTGTAACGGCTGCAGCGTAACACTTACTGTAAGGCTTGCTGTAACTCTTTTATGTGAGTGTTACGCTGCAGCCGTTACAGTAAGCGTTAAAATAAGCTTTACACTGCAGCCCTTACAGTAAGCGTTACAATAGGTCTAACAATAAGTGTTACAGCAAGCATTACAGTAAGGGTTACAGTTAGCCTTACAAAAAGTATTACAGCAAGCGTAACAGTAAGCGTTACACTGCCTCCGTTACAGTAAGCATTACAGTAAACATTACACTGAAGCTGTTACAGTCAGCGTTACAGTTAGCATTAGAGTAAGCGTTACAGCGAGCTTCACAGTAAGCGTTACGGTTAGCCTTACAAACAGCGTCACGACAAGCATTTCAGTGGGCATTACAGTAAGCGTTACAGTAAGTGTTATAGTAAGCGTTACAGTAAGCGCTATACTGCCGCTGTTACAGCAAGCATTACAGTAAACATTGCAGTTAGAGTTACAGTAAGCATTACAGTAACTGTTACAGTAACCGTTACAATAAGCGCTACTGTAAGCGTTTGAGTGAGCGTTTGAGTGAGCGTTTCAGTGAGCATTACAGTAAGCTTCACAGCAAGCGTTATAGTAAGCGTTACATTGGGTGTTGCAGTAAGTGTTACAGGCCTACTAAAACTCACTACTACCGACCACGCAGTCTGATAGTTTATATATCAATGATGAAATCTTAACATTGCAACACATGCCAATACGGCCGGGTGAACTTATAAAGTGCAATTTTTAATTTCCCGCTAAACTTCCGGTTGAAAACGTCTATGTATGATGACGTATGAGCGTGACGTCAATCGTTGAAACGGAAGTATTCGGACACCATTGTATCCAATACAAAAAGCTCGGTTTTCATCGCAAAATTCCACAGTATTCTGGACATCTGTGTTGGTGAATCTTTTGCAATTTGTTTAATGAACAATGGAGACTGCAAAGAAGAAAGCTTTAGGTGGGATCGGTGTATTAGCGGTGGGCTGCAGCAACACAACAAGGAGGACTTTGACTTGGATAGCAGACGCGCTATCCGACGCTAGCCGCCGACCGCATCCATGATCGGGTGAAGTCCTTTGTCGCTCCGTCGATCGCTGGAACGCAGGTGAGCACGGGTGTTGATGAGCAGATGAGGGCTGGCTGGCGTAGGTGTATAGCTAATGTTTTTAGCATAGCTCTGTGAGGTCCCGTTGCTAAGTTAGCTTCAATGGCGTCGTTAGCAACAGCATTGTTAAGCTTCGCCAGGCTGGAAAGCATTAACCGTGTATTTACATGTCCATGGTTTAATAGTATTGTTGATTTTCTGTCTATCCTTCCAGTCAGGGGTTTATTTATTTTGTTTCTATCTGCAGTTAAGGCCGATGCTATCACGTTAGCTCCGTAGCTAAAGTGCTTCGCCGATGTATTTTTGTGGAGATAAAAGTCACTGTGAATGTCCATTTTGCGTTCTGGACTCTCATTTTCAAGAGGATATAGTATCCGAGGTGGTTTAAAATACAAATCCGTGATCCACAATAGAAAAAGGAGAGAGTGTGGAATCCAATGAGCCAGCTTGTACCGAAGTTACGGTCAGAGCGAAAAAAGATGCGTCCTGCACTGCACTCTAGTCCTTCACTCTCATGTTCCTCATCCACGAATCTTTCATCCTGGCTCAAATTAATGGGGTAATCGTCGCTTTCTCGGTCCGAATCGCTCTCGCTGCTGGTGTAAACAATGTGCAGATGTGAGGAGCCTTTCAACCTGTGACGTCACGCTACTTCCGGTACAGGCAAGGCTTTTTTTTTGATCAGCGACCAAAAGTTGCGAACTTTATCGTCAATGTTCTCTACTAAATCCTTTCAGCAAAAATATGGCAATATCGCAAAATGATCAAGTATGACACATAGAATGGATCTGCTATCCCCGTTTAAATAAGAAAATTTCATTTCAGTAGGCCTTTACAGTGGCTGTTACAACAACTGTCACGGTAAGCGTGACAGTAAACGTTACAATGCAGCCGTTACAGTAAGAGTTACATAGCAGCCGTTACAGTAGGTTCTCAATTATTTACTGTTACGCCCCCCCCTAGAAAAAATAAAATATTGCGCCCCCACATATTGTGCCCCCAAACACACACTCCACAGTACCATCTGTCCATAAAACTGTACTTCTGCATAACATTGTAAGCTTATTAATATTAAAGGAAACCACACACCGGTCTTTCCTCGTCTCCCACCATAGATGCAGTGAAGTCAAGTGTTACATATCCTCCTTCATATGTTTCTCGCACCCTTCCCAAATAGTGCCCACGCCACTATTTGAGAAGGACTGCGTTACAATAAGCTTTACATTTCGGCCGCTACAGTAAGCATTGCATCAAAGAGTTACAGTGAGCGTTACAGCAAGGACCGTTGCCCTCGGTGTTGCTCGCCAATTGCTTCCCAGACTACAAGCTCGACCCCGATCTGCAGGGTCTGCTGCTTTACAAAACAATTAGATTATTTCATCTTCTGCTTAAATGGGCGCTTGCAGCAGCCAGCGCCGTTGCCACGGTGACAGACGCTTGTGGCGGAGGTGCCCCGACAGCAACAAAACGAGCCATTCTGTCAAAGCGCTCGCTTATTAAAACGTCCTCAAGACTTCATTTTGGGCCCATTTGCCGGAAGATGGGACGGGAAGGGCAGAGAGTTGGAAATGACACAACCCCGTTGCTTTATGTCGAGAGAGAAGAATGAAATGTTCATCTTTGAATGTCTTTAACGTAATAAAGTGTAGCCTGTAAATGTTTCAACAGAGGAAGTTCAACTGACTTGACTCAAGTTATCCCACAAAGAAATATAAACATCTCCTAAACTGGATTTGACATGTACATTTACACTAGGGGTGTCTTTATATACTTATTATTACGTCCTTAACAGACAAGTCATTGTAATGTCTGCTCGTGGAAAAAAAACATCCGAATCTACGATTTGACAATGGGCATATACACCACACACACACCCTCCCCCACACCACCGCTCGTTTCCCCTTGGGGTGATGGACGGCTGGCAGTGCTTCATAGCAGCAGTCGACCTCCAGGGCCCCAACTCCCCCTTAGGAGCCCAGTCTAGATTGTATTATTTTACTCATCTTTTTCCCCAGCGTTTGACCTTTTTGTTATCTTTTACGGGGCACCTCGTGATCTTGAACGGGTTTGTGCTGAAAACATAGTTTCGTTGTACTTGTGCAATGACAATATCGTCCTATCCTATCCTATCCTTATATCGGTCCAATATCATAAAAAAAAAAGGATGTGATGATATCAGCTGGCATGCAAAATGTGTGATATCATATCGGATATAAGGAATCCTGCTGACTTTCACACAAATCCATGAGTAACAACATTTTAAAGTGCATGCAGAGAGAGATACAAATGCTGGATGCTGACTACTCATCATAACTGCACTACATGAGTAGGTTGCCCACAGCCACAGCTGTTAATGCCAGTGTTATTTAATATTGAATAAAGCGGTAGTTAAGTAAGTTAGTCAGAAAGTTAAGTAGGGGTGTCCCAGTCCCGTTTTGATATCGAATATCAGTCCGATAGCAGCAAAAAAAAAAACCAGCATTGGAATAAAAGCAGACCAGCAGCGTGTTTACTTGTGTGATATTATGTGTGATACAAGCAGAGATACGTGTAAAAACTCACGTGTGATATCAAATGCGATACAAGCAGTCCTGCAGCCTGTTTACTTGTGTGTGATGTCATGTAAAACACCAGCAGTCCTGCAGAGTGTTTACTTGCGTGTGATATCATGTACGGTACAAGCAGTCCTGCAATGTGTTTACTAATGTGTGCTATCATGTGCGATACAAGCAGTCCTGCAGCATGTTTACTTCTGTGTGATATCACGTGCGATACAAGCAGTCCTGCAGCGTGTTACATGTGTGTGATATCATGTGCAATACAAGCAGTCCTGCAGCGTGTTTACTTGTGTGTGATATCATGTGCAATACAAGCAGTCCTGCAGCGTGTTTACTTGTGTGTGATATCATGTGCGACACAAGGAGACCTGCAGCGTGTTTACTTGTGTGATATCATGTGCGATACAAGCAGTCTTGCAATATGTTTACTTATATGTGACATCATGTGCGATACAAGCAGTCCTGCAGCGTGTTAACTTGTGTGTGATATCATGTGTGATACAAGCAGTCCTGTAGCGTGCTTACTTGTGTGTGATATCATGTGCGACACAAGGAGACCTGCAGCGTGTTTACTTGTGTGATATCATGTGCGATACAAGCAGTCTTGCAATATGTTTACTTATATGTGACATCATGTGCGATACAAGCAGTCCTGCAGCGTGTTTACTTGCGTGTGATATAATGTACGATACAAGCAGTCCTGCAATATGTTTACATATGTGATAGCATGTGCGATACAGACAGTCCTGTCGTGTGTTTACTTGTGTGTGATATCATGTGCGATACAAGCAGTCATGCAGCGTGTTTACTTGTGTGTGATATCATGTGCGATACAAGCAGTCCTGCAATATGTTTACTTATATGTGATAGCATGTGCGGTACAAGCAGTCCTGCAGCGTGTTTACTTCTGTGTGATATCATGTGCGACACAAGGAGACCTGCAGCGTGTTTACTTCTGTGTGATATCATTTGCGATACAAGCAGTCATGCAGCGTGTTTACTTGTGTGTGATATCATGTGCAATACAAGCAGTCCTGCAATATGTTTACTTATATGTGATAGCATGTGCGATACAAGCAGTCCTGCAGCGTGTTTACTTCTGTGTGATATCATGTGCGACACAAGGAGACCTTCAGCGTGTTTACTTCTGTGTGATATCATGTGCGACACAAGGAGACCTGCAGCGTGTTTACTTGTGTGATATCATGTGCGATACAAGCAGTCTTGCAATATGTTTACTTATGTGATATCATGTGCGATACAAGCAGTCATGCAGCGTGTTTACTTGTGTGTGATATCATGTGCAATACAAGCAGTCCTGCAGCGTGTTTACTTCTGTGTGATATCATGTGCAACACAAGGAGTCCTGCAATGTGTTTACTTGTGTGTGACATCATGTGCGATACAAGCAGTCCTGCAGCGTGTTTACTTGCGTGTGATATCTTGTGTGATACAAGCAGTCCTGTAGCGTGCTTACTTGTGTGTGATATCATGTGCAACACAAGCAGTCCTGCAGTGTGTTTACTTGTGCGTGATGTCATGTGCGAAACAATCGGTCCTGCAGCGTGTTTACTTGCGTGTGATATCATGTACGATACAAGCAGTCCTGCAATATGTTTACCTAAATGTGATAGCATGTGCGATACAGACAGTCCTGTAGTGTGTTTACTTGTGTGTGATATCATGTGTGATACAGACAGTCCTGTAGCGTGTTTACTTGCCTGTGATCTCATGTGCAATACAAGCAGTCCTGCAGCTTGTTTTCCTGTGTGTGATATCATGTGCGATTCAAGCAATCCTGCAGTGTGTTTACTTTTGCGCGATACCATGTGGAATACAAGCAGTCCTGCAGCGTGTTTACTTTTGTGTGATATCATGTGCGATACAAACAGTCCTGCAGCATTTTGACTTGCGCGTGATAACATGTGCGACACAAACAGCCCTGCAGCCTGTTTACTTGTGTGCGATATCACGTGCGATACAAGCAGTCCTGCAGCGTGTTTACTTGTGTGTGATCTCATGTGTGATACAAACAGTCCTGCAGCATGTTTGCTTGTGTGTGATATCATGTGCGATACAAGCAGTCCTGCGGTGTGGGTTTTTATGCAAACATGGATAGCCAGTTAACATATAAAAGTCCTCCACTAACCACACAATTTCTTCTATTTTACTAAAGTCATTTACAAAATCAATGTGCTAGGCTATAGGCTACTAGGAGCTAGCAGCTACACAACATCTAAGCACACTCTAGCACACAAGCTAGACATATGTAATCATCATTGAACAATAAAACAGCACACATGTCAATACAAACTATGACATAATGATAGTTGTGTAATACTTACACATACAAATGCTGCATGTCTGTTTTGGTGCCCCCTGCTGTTGATGTCCCTCCCCTGCTGCTTTCTCCATACTGTCTAGTTTCCATGGTTTCCAAGGGAATGCGCGAGTGACTGAGCACACCTGATTGCAATCATCTCCACCCTACTGACCAGACACACCTGTGGTTGTGGGATCTTTCCCGTGAGTCTTGTCACGCTTTCCACGCCAACTCCGCCTGTTAGTATTTTGGCCGCTTGTATTTTTGTGTTTTTGGATATCTAATCGGTCCTCCTGGCTTCCCCTTGAGACCACCATTCCTTTCCAGTTTTCTATTTCCCCCCCACCCCCATCTAAATTTCACTCCTAGTTTATTCGTGCCACCGGCTCTACCGCCTGTGACATTGATTTTGTTTTCCTACCCCTTATGGCGTCATTAGCTTGTTGTTGTTATGCTGGTACCTCCAGGCCAGTATTGTCATTTTTGTTATCACTTGCATTTTGTGAGATTAGGTCCTGTTTTTTTGGGGGGGGGTTTTTTATGGGGGGATCCAGCCTGAAGAAAAACGTAACAACAAAGTCTCCAAGGCAGACGCATATTACACTAAACACAAATATAAATGCAACACTTTTGTTTTTGCTCCCATTTCTCATGAGTTGAACTCAAAGATCTAAAACAAAAGAGATCTTTGGATCGGGAAGTAATCGTGACTCGATGTTGATATCGACAACTGATATATGTCTTTAGGATCGGGAGCTAATCGTGACTCGATGTTGATATCGACAACTGATATATGTCTTTAGGATCGGGAACTAATCATGACTTGACGTTGATATCGACAACTGATTTATGTCTTTAGGATCGGGAACTAATCATGACTCGACGTTGATATAGACAACTGATATGTCTTTAGGATCGAGAACTAATCATGACTTGACATTGATATCGACAACTGATTGATGTCTTTAGGATCGGGAACTAATCATGACTTGACTTTGATATCAACAACTGATATATGTCTTTAGGATCGGGAACTAATCATGACTTGATGATGAAATTGACAACTGATTTATTTCTTTAGGATCGGGAACTAATCATGACTTGATACTGACATAGACAACTGATATATATCTTTAGGATCGAGAACTAATCATGACTTGACGTTGATATCGACAACTGATGTATGGCTTTTGGATCGGAACTAATCATGACTCGACGCTGATATCGACAACTGATATGTGGCTTTTGTATCGGGAACTAATCATGACTTGACGTTGATATCAACAACTGATAGATGTCTTTAGGATCGGGAACTAATCATGACTTGACGTTGATATCGACAACTGATATATGTCTTTAGGATCGGGAAGTAATCATGACTTGACGTTGATATCGACAACTAATTTATGTCTTTAGGATCGGGAACTAATCATGACTTGATGATGAAATTGACAACTGATTTATGTCTTTAGGATCGGGAACTTATCATGACTTGACGTTGATAGACAACTAATTTATGTCTTTAGGATCGGGAACTAATCATGACTTGACGTTGATATCAACAACTGATAGATGTCTTTGGGATCGGGAACTAATCATGACTTGACGTTGATATCGACAACTGATATATGTCTTTAGGATCGGGAACTAATCATGACTTGACGTTGATATCAACAACTGATAGATGTCTTTGGGATCGGGAACTAATCATGACTTGACGTTGATATCGACAACTGATATATGTCTTTAGGATCGGGAACTAATCATGACTTGATGAAATTGACAACGGATTTATGTCTTTAGGATCAGGAACTAATCATGAATCGACAACTGATTTATGTCTTTACGATTGGGAACTAATCATGACTTGACGTTGATATCGACAACTGATTTATGTCTTTAGGATCGGGAACTAATCATGACTTGACGTTGATATCGACAACTGATTTATGTCTTTAGGATCGGGAACTAATCATGACTTGACGTTGATATCGACAACTGATATATGTCTTTAGGATCGAGAACTAATCATGACTTGACGTTGATATCGACAACTGATATATGTCTTTAGGATCGGGAACTAATCGTGACTCGACAACTGATTTATGTCTTTACGATTGGGAACTAATCATGACTTGACGTTGATATCGACAACTGATTTATGTCTTTAGGATCGGGAACTAATCATGACTTGACGTTGATATCGACAACTGATTTATGTCTTTAGGATCGGGAACTAATCATGACTTGACGTTGATATCGACAACTGATATATGTCTTTAGGATCGAGAACTAATCGTGACTTGACGTTGATATCGACAACTGATATATGTCTTTAGGATCGGGAACTAATCGTGACTCGATGTTGATATCGACAGCTGATATATGTCTTTAGGATCGGGAACTAATCGTGACTCGATGTTGATATCGACAACTGATATATGTCTTTAGGATCGGGAACTAATCGTGACTCGATGTTGATATCGACAACTGATATATGTCTTTAGGATCGGGAACTAATCGTGACTTGACGTTGATATCGACAACTGATTTATGTCTTTAGGATTGGGAACTAATCATGACTCGACGTTGATATCGACAACTGATATGTCTTTAGGATCGAGAACTAATCATGACTTGACGTTGATATCGACAACTGATTTATGTCTTTAGGATTGGGAACTAATCATGACTCGACGTTGATATCGACAACTGATATGTCTTTAGGATCGAGAACTAATCATGACTTGACGTTGATATCGACAACTGATTTATGTCTTTAGGATCGGGAACTAATCATGACTTGACGTTGATATCGACAACTGATATATGTCTTTAGGATCGGGAACTAATCATGACTTGATGATGAAATTGACAACTGATTTATGTCTTTAGGATCGGGAACTTATCATGACTTGACGTTGATAGACAACTAATTTATGTCTTTAGGATCGGGAACTAATCATGACTTGACGTTGATATCAACAACTGATACATGTCTTTGGGATCGGGAACTAATCATGACTTGACGTTGATATCGACAACTGATATATGTCTTTAGGATCGGGAACTAATCATGACTTGACGTTGATATCAACAACTGATAGATGTCTTTGGGATCGGGAACTAATCATGACTTGACGTTGATATCGACAACTGATATATGTCTTTAGGATCGGGAACTAATCATGACTTGATGAAATTGACAACGGATTTATGTCTTTAGGATCGGGAACTAATCATGAATCGACAACTGATTTATGTCTTTACGATTGGGAACTAATCATGACTTGACGTTGATATCGACAACTGATTTATGTCTTTAGGATCGGGAACTAATCATGACTTGACGTTGATATCGACAACTGATATATGTCTTTAGGATCGAGAACTAATCATGACTTGACGTTGATATCGACAACTGATATATGTCTTTAGGATCGGGAACTAATCGTGACTCGATGTTGATATCGACAACTGATATATGTCTTTAGGATCGGGAACTAATCGTGACTCGATGTTGATATCGACAACTGATATATGTCTTTAGGATCAGGAACTAATCGTGACTCGATGTTGATATCGACAACTGATATATGTCTTTAGGATCGGGAACTAATCATGACTTGACGTTGATATCGACAACTGATATATGTCTTTAGGATCGGGAACTAATCGTGACTCGATGTTGATATCGACAACTGATATATGTCTTTAGGATCGGGAACTAATCGTGACTCGATGTTGATATCGACAACTGATATATGTCTTTAGGATCGGGAACTAATCGTGACTCGATGTTGATATCGACAACTGATATATGTCTTTAGGATCGGGAACTAATCATGACTTGACGTTGATATCGACAACTGATTTATGTCTTTAGGATCGGGAACTAATCATGACTCGACGTTGATATCGACAACTGATTTATGTCTTTAGGATCGGGAACTAATCATGACTTGACGTTGATATCGACAACTGATATATGTCTTTAGGATCGGGAACTAATCATGACTTGATGAAGAAATTGACAACTGATTTATGTCTTTAGGATCGGGAACTTATCATGACTTGACGTTGATAGACAACTGATTTATGTCTTTAGGATCGGGAACTAATCATGACTTGACGTTGATATCAACAACTGATAGATGTCTTTAGGATCGGGAACTAATCATGACTTGACGTTGATATCGACAACTGATATATGTCTTTAGGATCTGGAACTAATCATGACTTGACGTTGATATCGACAACTAATTTATGTCTTTAGGATCGGGAACTAATCATGACTTGATGAAATTGACAACGGATTTATGTCTTTAGGATCGGGAACTAATCATGAATCGACAACTGATTTGTCTTTACGATTGGGAACTAATCATGACTTGACGTTGATATCGACAACTGATTTATGTCTTTAGGATCGGGAACTAATCATGACTTGACGTTGACATAGACAACTGATATATGTCTTTAGGATCGAGAACTAATCATGACTTGACGTTGATATCGACAACTGATGTGTGGCTTTTGGATTGGGAACTAATCATGACTCAACGCTGATATCGACCACTGATATGTGGCTTTAGGATCGGGAACTAATCATGACTTGACGTTGACATAGACAACTGATATATGTCTTTAGGATCGGGAAGTAATCATGACTTGACGTTGATATCGACAACTGATTTATTTCTTTAGGATCGGGAACTAATCATGACTTGACACTGACATAGACAACTGATATATGTCTTTAGGATCGAGAACTAATCATGACTTGACGTTGATATCGACAACTGATATATGGCTTTTGGATCGGAACTAATCATGACTCGACGCTGATATCGACAACTGATATGTGGCTTTTGTATCGGGAACTAATCATGACTTGACGTTGATATCGACAACTGATATGTGGCTTTTGTATCGGGAACTAATCATGACTTGACGTTGATATCGACAACTGATATATGTCTTTAGGATCGGGAACTAATCATGACTTGATGTTGATATCGACAACTGATTTATGTCTTTAGGATCGGGAAGTAATCATGACTTGACGTTGATATCGACAACTGATATATGTCTTTAGAATCAGGAACTAATCATGACTTGACGTTGATATCTACAACTGATATATGTCTTTAGGATCGAGAACTAATCACGACTTGACGTTGATATCGACAGCTGATGTATGTCTTTAGGATCGGGAAGTAATCATGACTTGACGTTGATATCGACAACTGATATGTGGCTTTTGGATTGGGAACTAATCCTGACTCGACGCTGATATCGACAACTGATATATGGCTTTTGGATTGGGAACTAATCATGACTCGACGCTGATATCGACAACTGATATGTGGCTTTAGGATCGGGAACTAATCATGACTTGACGTTGACATCGACAACTGATATATGTCTTTAGGATCGAGAACTAATCATGACTTGACGTTGATATCGTCAACTGATATATGCCTTTAGGATCGAGAACTAATCATGACTTGACGTTGATATCGACAGCTGATGTATGTCTTTAGGATCGGGAAGTAATCATGACTTGACATTGATATCGACAACTGATATATGACTTTTGGATCGGGAACTAATCATGACTCGACGCTGATATCGACAACTGATATGTGGCTTTTGGATTGGGAACTAATCATGACTCGACGCTGATATCGACAACTGATATGAGGCTTTTGGATCGGGAACTAATCATGACTCGACGCTGATATCGACAACAGATATGTGGCTTTTGGATCGGGAACTAATCATGACTCGACGCTGATATCGACAACAGATATGTGGCTTTAGGATCGGGAACTAATCATGACTCGACGCTGATATCGACAACTGATATGTGGCTTTTGGATCGGGAACTAATCATGACTTGACGTTGACATCGACAACTGATATATGTCTTTAAGATCGAGAACTAATCATGACTTGACGTTGATATCGTCAACTGATAGATGTCTTTAGGATCGGGAACTAATCATGACTCGACGTTGATATCGACAACTGTTATATGGCTTTTTGATCGGGAACTAATCATGACTCGACGGCGATATCGACAACTGATATGTAGCTTTAGGATCGGGAACTAATCATGACTATAGGCTACTAACAGCTACACAACAGCTAAGCACACAATAGCATACATGCTCAACATACGTAATAATCATTGAACAATAAAACAGCACATTTGTCAATATAATCGAGTACCAAAAAATTATAGTTGTGTATTACTTACACATACAAAATCTCCATGGCAGAAGCATATTACAAAGTATCCAGTAACAAACGTGTCCACATCATTCAACTTACTGCGTCATGAGCTTTACTTCATGAATTATTGTGACCACTAGATGTAAACAAAAAAAATGAAGACCACTCCACTTCAACTTAAAGACAGCATAAGTCCATTTCAGACAGTTCATAATAAATAGGTTAGTGTTTCTCGTACCTACCATTGTCCTCCGTTTGACCCATTTCACCTGATCAAACCTTTTCTAACATCCCGCACTACTAAATAATACGAGCACGGATGATGTTCGGATCCAATCCCAATTAAACACCTTGAGAACGCTTGAAAAGTGCGAGAGCGTCCCTGAGCTCTTGTTGTCAGCTTGTAAATAAGCTTTAATAAGTAAGAAGCAAAAGTATAATTGTATCACAATATCACAGAGGGCTGCACTATTTTTACAAGCGGCCTAATTAAAAGTGACTTAAGGCATGATTAACGATTTGTCTGGCTGCAGGTAATTATCTCTCAGCGAGGAGCGGCGCAGATCAAATCAACGCAGAGATCTAGATTAAAAAAAAAAAGTCCATACGAACCCGGATTGAAAATAACGACGGAATTTGGGGATTTTTGCAGAACTCTAAAAGTGAAATGATAGAAGATATGCTTTTAAAGCAATTTATACTCTTTTTAATTGCATTTCAGATATTAAGTCATGGATGGCAGATCACTTTCTACAGGTTAACCAGGACAAGAAGTCTTAGTCATCGGGCCCTGAGACCCTGAGGGAGAAACACATATCAAAACTACAATTATTGTCTTTAACACCATCAAAATCTGGGCGTGGTTTTCGACTCTGACCTTAGTTTTATATCACATGTAAAAAAATAACAAAAATAGGTTTTTATTAGAGATGTCCGATAATGGCTTTTTTGCCGATATACGATATTCCGATATTGTCCAACTCTTAACTACCGATTCCGATATCAACCGATGCAGATATATACAGTCGTGGAATTAACACATTATTATGCCTAATTTTGTTGTGATGCCCCGCTGGATGCGTTAAACAATGTTACAAGGTTTTCCAAAATAAATCAACTCAAGTTATGGAAAAAAATGCCAACATGGCACTGCCATATTTATTATTGAAGTCACAAAGTGCTTTTTTTTTTTTTTTAACATGCCTCAAAGCAGCAGCTTGGAATTTGGGACATGCTCTCCCTGAGAGAACATGAGGAGGTTGAGGTGGGCTGGGTTTGGGGTAGCGGGGGGTGTATATTGTAGCGTCCCGGAAGAGTTAGTGCTGCAAGGGGTTCTGGGTATTTGTCCTGTTGTGTTTATGTTGTGTTACGGTGCGGATGTTCTCCCGAAATGTGTTCGTCATTCTTGTTTGGTGTGGGTTCACAGTGTGGCGCACATTTGTAACAGTGTTAAAGTTGTTTATACGGCTACCCTCAGTGTGGCCTGTATGGCTGTTGACCAATTATACATTGCATTCACTTGTGTGTGTGAAAAGCCGTAGATATTATGTGATTGGGCCGGCACGCAAAGGCAGCGCCTTTAAGGTTTATTGGCGCTCTGTACTTCTCCCTACGTCCGTGTACACAGCGGCGTTTTAAAAAGTCATAAATTTTACTTTTTTAAACCGATACCACATTTTATAGCATTTATCGGCCGATAATATCGGCAGTCCGATACTATCGGACAGCTCTAGTTTGTATCATCTTAACAATATAGCCACAGTTCGCCCGATTCTCTCTCAGGGCAACACGGATGCTTTTATTGCAAGTCGTATAGATTATTGTAACGCCCTGCTTTCTGGTCTTCCTAAAAAGGTGACAGCACCTTTACAATTACTCCAAAATTCAGTGGCACGTGTCATGACGAAGACCAGAAGGCGGGCTCACATTACACCAGTTTTAAAATCTCTGTATTGGCTCCCCCGTGTGTTTCAGGATCCATTTTAAAGCTTCTTCTTATGGTTTATAAATGTTTTTTTTATGGTATTGGGATTTGCTTTTACCCTATGATCCTCCGGCACTCATCTCCTAATTATTCCAAAAGTCAGGACACAAAAATTGACCTGTTTTGCCACAATACCCAGCAATATGTTTGGAGGAGAAAAGGTGAGGCCTTTAAAGGCCCACTGAAATGAAATGTTCTTATTTAAACGGGGATAGCAGATCCATTCTATGTGTCATACTTGATCATTTCGCGATATTGCCATATTTTTGCTGAAAGGATTTAGTAGAGAACAACAACGATAAAGTTCGCAACTTTTGGTCGCTGATAAAAAAGCCTTGCCTGTACCGGAAGTAGCGTGACGTCACAGGTTGTGGAGCGCCTCACATCTGCACATTGTTTACAATCATTCCCACCAGCAGCGAGAGCGATTCGGACCGAGAAAGCGACGATTACCCCATTAATTTGAGCAAAGATGAAAGATTCATGGATGAGGAACGTGAGAGTGAAGGATTAGAGTGCAGTGCAGGACGTATGTTTTTTCGCTCTGACCGTAACTTAGGTAAAAGGGCTCATTGGATTCCACACTCTCTCCTTTTTCTATTGTGGATCACGGATTTGTATTTTAAACCACCTCGGATACTATATCCTCTTGAAAATGAGAGTCGAGAACGCGAAATGGACATTCACAGTGACTTTTATCTCCACGACAATACATCGGCAAAGCACTTTAGCTTTGGAGCTAACGTGATAGCATCGTGCTTAACTGCGGATAGAAACAGAAAAAACATGCCCCTGACTGGAAGGATAGACAGAAGATCAACAATACTATTATTACTTCTACTCTCAGGAGACACTGAACTAAACCCTGGACCTGCAACCACACGGTTAATGCTGTCCAGCCTGGCGAAGCCTAGCAATGCTGTTGCTAACGACGCCATTGAAGCTAGAGCTATGCTAAAAACATTAGCTCTCCACCTACGCCAGCCCTCATCTGCTCATCACCACCCGTGCTCACCTACGTTCCAGCGATCGACGGCGCACTTCACCACGATCATCGGTGCGGTCGGCGGCCCGCAGACGGAGGAAGTCAACCCAGACACCGGTGAGGACAGCGGCGCAGTGGCGCGGCGGCGGACGGCGTTGTGTTGCTGTAGCCAGCCGCTAATACACCGATCCCACCTACAGCTTTCTTCTTTTCTGTCTCCATAGTTCATTAAACAAATTGCAAAAGATTCACAAACACAGATGTCCAGAATACTGTGGAATTTTGCGATGAAAACAGACGACTTAAGCTGGCCACCGTGCTATTCCAAAATGTCTGCTACAATCCGTGACGTCACGCGCAAACGTCATCATACCGAGACGTTTTCAGCCGGATATTTCCCGGGAAATTTTTTAAATTGCTCTTTATAAGTTAACCCGGCCGTATTGGCATGTGTTGCAATGTTAAGATTTCATCATTGATATATAAACTATCAGACTGCGTGGTCGGTAGTAGTGGCTTTCAGTAGGCCTTTAATCCCAGGAACACCACACCTACCGTCAAGCATGGTGGAGGTAGTATTATGCTCTGGGCATGTTTTGCTGCTAATAGAACTGGTGCTCTACAGAGAGTAAATGGGACAATGAAAAAGGAGGATTACCTCCAAATTCTTCAGGACAATATAAAATCATCAGCCCGGAGGTTGGGTCTTGGGCGCAGTTGGGTGTTCCAACAGGACAATGACCACAAACACATGTCAAACGTGGTAAATAAATCAGGCTAGAATGAAGGTTTTAGAATGGCCTTCCCAAAGTCCTGACTTAAACGTGTGGACAATGCTGAAGAAACAAGTCCATGTCAGAAAACCCACAAATGTAGCTGAAATGCACCAATTTTGTCAAGAGGAGTGGTCAAAAATTCAAGCAGAAGCTTGTGGATGGCTACCAAAAGCGCCTTATTGCAGTGAAACTTGCCAAGGGACATGTACCCAAATATTAACATTGTATACCGTATTTCCTTGAATTGCCGCCGGGAATATAGTATTCGCCTGCCTAGAATTACAGCCGGGTCAAACTCGTTTCGCAAAATAATTAGCGCATGCTTGGCACTTCCGCCGGGTCAAATATGAGTCATTAAATTACTCCCGCCTCCTGGTGGTAGAGGGCGCTAGTGAGCCTTCTTGCGACTACCAGTACTGCAGAAGACCGGTGCTGCAGAAGAAGACAACAAACAGCAAGCGTGAGCAGCGATTGTTTGCTTGCACTTTTACCATGGAGGATTACATATCTAAAATAAAACAGTTTTCTAAACTGGACTTTCAATCGAAGCAGGAGGTAATAATTAAAGGAATATCTCCAGAGACTTTTAAAACTGAAGAAAGATAAGGAAGACTGCTTTTGATCAGAAGCAGCTGCACATGGACACCATTTATAAGTAAAGGTAAGACCATAATAACGTTTTTTTAATTAAATGTACTTTTCATGATAAGGTAAGCGCCGGAGTGAGAAGAGGTTTTAAAATAATTAGCGCATGCTTGCCCATCCCGCATGCTTTTGGTAAGCGCAGGAGTGAGAAGAGGTTTTAAATTAATTAGCGCCCCTGCGGCTATTCAAGGAAATACGGTATATTAGCATTGTATACTCTTGACCCAGCAGATTTGGTCACATTTTCAGCAGACCCATAATAAATTCATAAAAGAAGCAAACTTCATGAATGTTTTTTGTGACCAACAAGTATGTGCTCCAATCACTCTATCACAAAAAAATAAGAGTTGTAGAAATGATTGAAAACTCAACACAGCCATGACATTATGTTCTTTACAAGTGTATGAAAACGTTTGTCCTACTTGTATTTTATACTGTATCTCTACACATGGTTTTTACTATTTTATAAGTTTTCTTCTTTTTATTTTCCAACGTTCCTCAGATGAGCCATCTGCCTCAGGGGTTATCACCCGTGATTGTAGGGGTGCTTTTGTGTCAGCGTCCTGGTGGCCATGGTCTGGCGACCTCCTGGTGCAGATGGCTCCTGTGATAGTGTTTCCTCACATGTCTCCTCTGTACTCAGCCATGCAATCAATTTGTCCATATAGTTGCATTGTGTGTATGTGTGTGTGTGTTTGTTTGGTATTAACTTTGTAAAGCATGTTGCATTTCTTTTATGTATGAAAAGTGCTTTATAAATAAAGTTTGATTGATTGATTGATAAAGACCCAGCACCTACCTTTGAAGAAGCAGTCCTTGCTGTGGACCACGTAGATCCGCCTCCTCTCCAGGCAGGCACTCCTGTAAACCTCGCAGTGGTTCTCGTAGAAGCGTCCGTCCGAGCCGCACACCGGCACAAAGGAGGGCCGGCACTGTTCCTGGCAGACGCACTCGGCCCGCCCACTGCCCGCCATCAGGACGCACTGGCGACCGCGGCCGCAGTAGGTCCTCCGGCAGGCACCGCCGTCAGGGTCGGGGGATGCTGGGAGGAACGACAGAAAAGACTGTAAAAACCAGGTATTGATGGCTAAACTCTAAAAGGTCGACATTTGATCCAGATCCGGAATATAAGGTGTTTTCCTGAGGGGCAATTGTTTCTTGCCTCCGAGCCCAAAGTGGTTCAGGTTTTTTTTATGCATGAGGAATGTGGTCTTAAAAATTAAATAAACTCTAAATTAGGGTGTGGAGCAAAGGTCACCGCCTCTGTCTATGGTGCTGAGGACGAGCACCATCGGATGGATGTGCTGACGGCGAGACACAGCTGACAGGTGATTAGATTTCCCAGGTGGTACGTGTTAATCTAATCATATGTTGTCTTTAACAGTGAGCGGCCGAGAGCAGGTGGGGAGAGAGGATACGGACGTGACTGAAAAGTCACGTTCTGCGGGGGAAAAACTTTGAGAAAATCTATGTGCATTAAAAACTTTGTTAAAAACTGCACACTTGGCTTTTGTGCCGTGTTTACAGTGGAACTGCTAGGAAGCAACTTCCACATAGGTGTGTACCGATCCGATATCTTTTATACATTTTTGCTGATATCAGACCAATGTCTGATACCAGCAAAAAGACAAATTTTATTGGGATGCATCTAAAGCAGGGGTCACCAACGCGGTGCCCGTGGGCACCAGGTAGCCCGTAAGGACCAGATGAGTAGCCCGCTGGCCTGTTCTAAAAATAGCTCAAATAGCAGCACTTACCAGTGAGCTGCCTCTATTTTTTAAATTTTATTTATTTACTAGCAAGCTGGTCTCGCTTTGCTCGACATTTTTAATTCTAAGAGAGACAAAACTCAAATAGAATTTGAAAATCCAAGAAAATATTTTAAAGACTTGGTCTTCACTTGTTTAAATAAATTCATTAATTTTTTTACTTTGCTTCTTATAACTTTCAGAAAGACAATTTTAGAGAAAAAATACAACCTTAAAAATGATTTTAGGATTTTTAAACACATATACCTTTTTCCCTTTTAAATTCCTTCCTCTTCTTTCCTGACAATGTAAATCAATGTTCAAGTCAATTTTTTTTTTTTATTGTAAAGAATAATAAATACATTTTAATTTAATACTTCATTTTAGCTTCTGTTTTTTCAACGAAGAATATTTGTGAAATATTTCTTCAAACTTATTATGATTAAAATTAAAAAAAAATATTCTGGCAAATCTAGAAAATCTGTAGAATCAAATGTAAATCTTATTTCAAAGTCTTTTGAATTTATTTTAAAATTTTTGTTCTGGAAAATCTAGAAGAAATAATGATTCGTCTTTGTTAGAAATATAGCTTGGTCCAATTTGTTATATATTCTAACAAAGTGCAGATTGGATTTTAACCTATTTAAAACATATCATCAAAATTCAAAAATTAATCTTAATCAGGAAAAATTACTAATGATGTTCCATAAATTCTTTTTTAAATTTTTTCAAAAAGATTCGAATTAGCTAGTTTTTCTCTTCTTTTTTTCGGTTGAATTTTGAATTTTAAAGAGTCGAAATTGAAGATAAACTATGTTTCAAAATTTAATTGTCATTTTTTTCGTGTTTTCTCCTCTTTTAAACCGTTCAATTAAGTGTAAATATCATTAATTATTAATAATAACAGAGTTAGAGGTAAATTGAGCAAATTGGCTATTTCTGGCAATTTATTTAAGTGTGTATCAAACTGGTAGCCCTTCGCATTAATCACTACCCAAGAAGTAGCTCTTGGTTTCAAAAAGGTTGGTGACCCCTGATCTAAAGCATTAAGCCCTATGTCCACCCTTTTTACTGGCGACTACTCCGCCCACATTTTTCAACCCACTTCAACCGCTCCACCATCACAAGGGTCCTCTTGATTAAGAAAAAAAACAAAGTTGTTTTTTGAACTGAAAAAATTCCCCGTTTTCCCGAAATTCCAGGAATTCCATTTCTCAATTCAACATGTCACTACTTCCACACCAACCATTTCAAGTCATTCAGACCATTCAAGTGTTTTACCTTTTAAAAAAAAATATCCAGATTTTCCCGAAATTCCCAAATTTTGGGGAAATTTCCCATTTAAATCAATGGGACGTTCTTAATAGTTCGACAATTCCCACATTTTTCATCTGATTCAAACCGTTTCACCTTCAAAATATTCAGCCTGTTCAGGAATTCTGTCCTCTACTTCAACAATTCTAAAAAAAAAATCCCAGATTTCCCATAACTCCTTTTTTTTTTTGTATTTGCCCCATTCAAAATGAATTGGCCATTTTCCAAACTTCCACAATCCCCACATTCTTCAACCCATTCAAACCATTCCACCTTCAACACATTCAACTCATCCTAGACATTCAAAACTACCATTTTTCCACGTTCAACAAATTTCCAGGAATTCCCGTTTTTTGGTAACCTATTCCCACCCTTCTTAAGTTTGACTACTTCTTTCACATCCACCATCAAAACACTACTCTTATTCAGGACAAAAAACCAAGTTGGTTAAGGAACTATAAAACATTCCCTGTTTTCCTGATATTCCAGGAATTTCTCAATTACAAACTGTTACTAATTCAAATTTCTTGACCGATTTAAACAATTCCAACACAAACCATTTCAACTCATTCACACCATTCAAGTTTTTTACCATTTAAAAAACAAAATTCAGATTTTCCCAAAATTCCAAATTTTTTGGGAAATTCCCTTATAAATCAATGGGGCATTCTTCAAAGTTCCACAATTCCCACATTTTTCATCTGATTCAAACTGTTCCAACTTCAAATTATTCAGCCTGTTCAGGAATTGTGTGTTGTACTTCCACAATTAAAAAGACAATATCCCGAATTTCCCATGATCGAGGCCACTATTTGGATGATTTCTGGCTACCATTTTTCCACGTTCAACAAATTTCCAGGAATTCCCGTTTTTTGGTAACCTATTTCCACCCTTCTTAAGTTCGAATACTCCTTTCACATTTTTCAACCCATTTCAAACGTTCCACTGTCAGAAGACTCCTCTTATTCAGGACAAAAAAGAAGTTGGTTAAGGAACTATGAAAATTCTCAGTTTTCCCGATATTCCAGGAATTTCTCAATTAAAAACCGTTACTAATTCAACATTTCTTGACCGATTTAAATACTTCCAACACAAACCATTTCAACTCATTCAGACCATTAAAGTTTTTTACCATTTAAAAAGAATAAATCCAGATTTTCCCAAAATTTCAATTTTTTGGGGAAATTCCCTTTTAAATCAATGGGGCATTCTTCAAGTTCCACAATTCCCACATTTTTCATCTGATTCAAACTGTTCTAACTTCAAATTATTCAGCCTGTACAGGAACAATTAAAAAAAAAAATCCCGGATTTCCCATGATTGAGGCCACCATCTGGATGATTTCTGGCTACCATTTTTCCACGTTCAACAAATTTCCAGGAATTCCTGTTTTTTGGTAACCTCTTCCCACCCTTCTTAAGTTCGAATACTCCTTTCACATTTTTCAACCCGTTTCAAACGTTCCACTGTCAGAAGACTCCTCTTATTCAGGACAAAAAAGAAGTTGGTTAAGGAACTATAAAAATTCTCAGTTTTCCCGATATTCCAGGAATTTCTCAATTAAAAACCGTTACTAATTCAACATTTCTTGACCGATTTAAATACTTCCAACACAAACCATTTCAACTCATTCAGACCATTAAAGTTTTTTACCATTTAAAAAGAATAAATCCAGATTTTCCCAAAATTTCAATTTTTTTGGGAAATTCCCTTTTAAATCAATGGGGCATTCTTCAAGTTCCACAATTCCCACATTTTTCATCTGATTCAAACTGTTCTAACTTCAAATTATTCAGCCTGTACAGGAACAATTTAAAAAAAAAAATCCCGGATTTCCCATGATTGAGGCCACCATCTGGATGATTTCTGGCTACCATTTTTCCACGTTCAACAAATTTCCAGGAATTCCCGTTTTTTGGTAACCTATTTCCACCCTTCTTAAGTTCGAATACTCCTTTCACATTTTTCAACCCATTTCAAACGTTCCACTGTCAGAAGACTCCTCTTATTCAGGGCAAAAAAGAAGTTGGTTAAGGAACTATAAAAATTCTCAGTTTTCCCGATATTCCAGGAATTTCTCAATTAAAAACCGTTACTAATTCAACATTTCTTGACCGATTTAAATACTTCCAACACAAACCATTTCAACTCATTCAGACCATTAAAGTTGTTTACCATTTAAAAAGAATAAATCCAGATTTTCCCAAAATTTCAATTTTTTGGGGAAATTCCCTTTTAAATCAATGGGGCATTCTTCAAGTTACACAATTCCCACATTTTTCATCTGATTCAAACTGTTCTAACTTCAAATTATTCAGCCTGTACAGGAACAATTAAAAAAAAAAATCCCGGATTTCCCATGATTGAGGCCACCATCTGGATGATTTCTGGCTACCATTTTTCCACGTTCAACAAATTTCCAGGAATTCCCGTTTTTTGGTAACCTCTTCCCACCCTTCTTAAGTTCGACTACTTCTTTCACATTTTCCAACCCGTTTCAACCCGTTCCACCGTCAAAACACTCCTCTTATTCAGTACAAAAACCAAGTTGTTATTATTATTATTATTATTAAAATCATTATTTTGGGTTTGTACCAAAAATGTTGTTTTGTTGTACTGTTTCGGTGCAATGATGTTAAAGTTCCATTACATTTTGTATCCGACGTTCGAGGCGCGAGTGTCGGTCATAATTGGGATGATAAAAGTTTCATAATTAGGATGATAAATGTTTCATAATTAGGATGATAAATGTTAGCTTGGCTAGCCTGCGCGGCGACTGCTCTTTTATCGTAATGTAGCTTCTATTCCATAATTACGAATGCGCTCTTGGTAGCATGCCAGGTATCCTCGCTCGGGGGGCCAGACATTCATTTCCTCCTTATCCAGTGGAATTATCGTCGGGGGTCCGTGGGAAATGCAAAGGAGCCGCCTCCCCCGGCGACCTTTGTGTTCACGCCAAGGTCGCCGGCGATTACAAGACGGTTAGTTTTCTCCGAGCGTGTTAGATTAAACGCTTAGCACGGCAGCCTCGGGCGGCACTCACCCGCCAGCCGCTCTTCTTTCTTACTTCTGAAAAAAAAAAAACCCTCGGAGAACCTCCTCATCCCTTCCCCTGCCTCCCGTCTCGGCAGCGATGAAGACGCGCTAAGATAACGGCTACGAAAAAAGAAAAAAAAAGATAAAGGCGACAAGCGAGGATAATCGTTAGCTACACGCATGACATTTACGCTCGCCTTTGTCTCTGGGCTTGTTTAAACGGCTAAAAATGTCATGTGGTAATCCTGCCCGTCTAGGCGGTCAGGATTGTTCTTTTTACTGGTCATTCCAGTCCTCGGGGAACGGACGTTTTTTTTATTGCGCACGGTAATCACGCCTCTGCAGGACCACGCCGCGTTTTGTCTCCGCCACAATTGCGCTGCGGGGGCTAGACGGGTCTGACATTTGGCCGTCTTTTCTTTTTGACAGCCAGAGATCTTCATTTGCTTCCGTGCCAGCCTAAGTGGATCAGAGCATCGCCGCCAGTAAGAGGGCGCCATCTCGCCACTAAGCTCCCGCTCAAAAGACGCCAGCATACTTTAGAAGTATCAGTGAGTACTTCTAGAAGTATCAGTGAGTACTTCTAGAAGTATCAGTGAGTACTTCTAGAAGTATCAGTGAGTACTTTGAAGGATCAGTGAGTACTTTGAAGTATCAGCAAGTTTTTAGGAAATATTCTCTGACAAAGTTGCAACAAAGTACTGCACACAAAAGGTTGAAAGCATGTCAAAACACTAATACGATTCCGTATGAGGATTCGATTCAGAATCGATTCTTAATTCAACACGATTCTCGATTCAAACCGATTCTTTCAATGTATTATTTGGTATACTATTTATATATCATATTATAATATTTTTGATGCTATATATTAAGGGTGTGAATCTTTGGGTACCGAATGATTCGATCAGATTCCGAATCCTGGGGTGACGATTCGATTCAGAATCTATTCTTAATTCAACACGATTCTCGATTCAAACTGATTCTTTCAATGTATTATTTGGTATACTATTTATATATTATAATATAATATTTTTGATGCTATATATTAAGGGTGTGAATCTTTGGGTACCGAATGATTCGATCGGATTCCGAATCCTGAGGTGACTATTCATTTCAGAATCGATTCTTAATTCAACACGATTCTCGATTCAAACTGATTCTTTCAATGTATTATTTGGTATACTATTTATATATTATAATATATTACAATATTTTTTAAGATATATATAAAGGGTGTGAATCTTCGGGTACCGAATGATTCGATCGGATTCCGAATCCTGGGGTGGCGATTCGATTCAGAATCGATTCTTAATTCAACACGATTCTCGATTCAAACTGATTCTTTCAATGTATTATTTGGTATACTATTTATATATTATATTATATTATAATATTTGTGATGCTACATATTAAGGGTGTGAATCTTTGGGTACCGAATGATTCGATCGGATTCCAAATCCTGGGGTGACGATTCGATTCAGAATCGATTCTTGATTCAAACAGATTCTCGCAATGTATTATTAGGAATAATATTTATAATGAAACTTTTATAAAACAGGTTACAGGTTTTTAAAAAAATGGTTGCACGGAGATGGCCTATAAACCTCTTTAAAAATTGATTGTTATTAAAAATAATATAATACCTTGTTCAGTCGATTTTTTACAATTATGAATCCATTTAGAATCTGGATGAGTAAGAATTGCGATTCGGATGTGAATCGATCTTTTTGTGCACCCCTATTGTATACATTAAAAGTGTTGAGGATAAATGGTAAATGGGTTATACTTGTATAGCGCTTTTCTACCTTCAAGGTACTCAAAGCGCTTTGACACTATTTCCACATTCACCCATTCACACACACATTCACACTCTGATGGCGGGAGCTGCCATGCAAGGCCCTAACCACAATCAGGAGCAAGGTTGAAGTGTCTTGCCCAAGGACACAAAGAGGTTGGTAGCAGGTGGGGATCGAACCAGGAACCCTCAGGTTGCTGGCATGGCCACTCTCCCAACTACGCCACGCCGTTCCCATTATACAGTATATATTAAGGGTGTGAATCTTCAGGTAACGAATGATTCGATCTGATTCCGATTCCTGGGTGACGATTCGATTCAGAATCGATACTTGATTCAAACCAATTCTCGCAATGTATTATTTGGTATAATAATTAATAAAACTTTTATAAAACCTGTAGTTTAAAAAAAAAAGATTGTTCTGTTTGCATAGATATGGCCTAAAAACATTGTTTTAAAAAGTGATTCTTATTAAAAATGATAAAATACCTTTTTTAATCGATTTTTTAAAATTACGAATCTATTTAAAATCGGGATGAATAACAATTGGTGCACCCCTATTGTGTATATTCAAAGTTTTGATGCTATATATTAAGGGTGTGAATCTTCGGGTACCGAATGATCCGATCTGATTCCGAATCCTGGGGTGACGACTCGATTCAGAATCGATTCTTGATTGAAACAGATTCTCGCCATGTATTATTTGGTATAATATTTATAATGAAACTTTTAAAAAACAGTTTACTTGTTTAAAAAAAATATTTTTCTGGTTGCATGGAGATGGACTAAAAACTTGTTTTAATAAATTTTTTAACGTTTAAAAATAACAAAATACCGTATTTTACGGACCATAGGGTGCACCGGATTATAAGGCGCACTCCCGATGAATGGTCTATTTTTGATCTTTTTTCATATATAAAGATTATAGGGCGCATTAAAGGGGTCTTTTTTTTTTCTAAATGTAAAACTTCCTTACATAACATGTAATGGTGGTTCTTTGGTGAAAATGTTGCATACATTATGTTTTACAGATCATCTTCAAGCCGCTTTCTGACAGTCGATTCCGGCTGCGCCGTTTTGTGGGCGGTCTTATTTACGTGGCTCACCTTGGACAGCGTCTTTTTTCCGTCATCTTTGTTGTAGCGGTGTAGCGTGCAAGGACGGGAGTGGAAGAAGTGTCGAAAATGGAGCTAACTGTTTTAATGACACTCAGACTTTACTTCAATCAATAACGGAGCAGCATCTCCTCATCGACCGGAACTCTCTAATAACTAAAGTTCCTTGGGTGAATAATGTAGACTCACTACACCGGTATGTTTTAGCACTTTCATGGCGAGTCTACTGACAGATATAAGTAAGAACTTTACACTACTTTATATTAGAAATGGCAACAGCGGAGGATGAATGTCCCATAACAAGAAGATAGAGTAAAAGAAGGAGCTTATAGACTACAATGTCGGCACGGACTACAATGGCGGACGCGTGGACATTTTCAAGACATACAGATCAGCAGGTACCAGAAGGTAAGAAAAGTTGCTTTTGCATAATATTGCGTAACAAAACGCCAGATAATATGTCTTACCTTATACACACACCATAATAATACTCGTATGTTGAAGCACAGTACAATCCATCAAGCGGTGCGGCTTCATAGCTGACCAAAGTCGTACTAAAACACTTTGATAGATTTTTGAGCGCCGTTTGTAATGTTCTATATTTTCAATGGAACATACAAAATGTTGGTGTTATAGTAGATTTTATTTTATTTGTAAAAAGCACGTTACATTGAGTAAACAACCTCAAAGTGCTACAGTGTATTAAACAAAATAAAAATTATAAAAAATAAATAAAAAATTAAAACTAGAAAAGCCAAATGCTAGAACTAGTATGCATATATATATATAAAAAAAAAGGCTTTTTTAAAAATAAGGGTTTTTAAGCCTTTTTTAAAAGCATCCATAGTCTGTGGTGCCCTCAGGTGGTCAGGGAGAGCATTCCACAGACTGGGAGCGGCGGAGCAGAAAGCCCGGTCTCCCATTGTTCGTAGCTTTGTGTTGTTTACTTGAGTCATATCGCAGTCTACACATATCTCTTATGTATGACTTCCATCTACTGGTCACACTTATCATTACACCATGTACCAAATAAAGTAGCTTCGCGGTCGGTAAGCACAACCAGAATTATGCCGTACATTAGGTGCACCGGGTTATAAGGCGCACTGTCGAGTTTTGAGGGGAAAAAAAGGATTTTAAGTGCGCCTTATAGTCCGGAAAATACGGTACCTTTTTTAATCGATTTTTTAAATTATGAATCCATTTCGAATCGGGATGAATAAGAATTGCGATTCGGATGTGAATCGATATTTTTGTGCACCCCTATTGTATATATTAAAAGTTTTGATGATATATATTAAGGGTGTGAATCTTCGGGTACCGGATGATTCGATCCGATTCCGATTCCTGGGGTGACGATTCGATTCTCGCCATGTATTGTTTGGTATAATAATTATAATGAAACTTCTCCAAAACAGGTTATAGGTTAGAAAAGTTAATTTTGGTTGCATGGAGATAGCCTGAAACATATGTTTTTAAACTGACACTTGAAAAAAATCAATCATTTAAAGATTACTTATATAGCCATTAATCAAAAATGTCTCAAAGGGCTGCACAAGCCCTTTGAGACATTTGTTTTTATTTGTTTAACATTGTTTTGTTTTTAAAGATGGATCGATTCAGAATTAGGATGAATAAGAATCGCAAATTGGACGTGAATCACTTTTTTTGGCGCACCTATTAAACACCATAAATCAAACTGTCTTGTAATTTCTCATACGTCTTTATAAAACATGTAGTGTAACTTTAGGATTTTTATGTGAATTATTAAACAAGTAGCTGTCCGTAAGGTAATATTGAGGTGTCTAAGGATTATATAAATGTATGCTATCATGTCTTGTAAAACTTTTATAACACAACCCACAGGGGGCGCCAAAAACCTCAGAAAGTCCCAAAGGTGTCATTTGAACCTTTGAGGCCACCATCTGGATGAATTCTGGCTACTTTTGTTTATGAATGATTCTTGCATGAAGCCCTCGCCACCGCTGCTAACATGAGTTGCTATCGTCAGCCCACAGAAGTTGCCCGGCGCCTTCAAGGAATGACGAGCATGCCATGGCCAGAAGGCCTGTGTGGCCCGAGCGTGGAGGAGATACCAGGAAACAGGACACAGGCGGGCTATCTGCTGCAAATGGACCTCTGGCAGCGTATTAGTATACATGTCCATGCCCGAGATGTCCAGTAAGAGGAGCCGGGAGGGACAGATTAATATACATTAATATTAATACACAGCCTGAAGCTTGTATCAACACTAGGGGTGCTGCAGCGCCCTCTTGTGGAAATGTCAGTAACTTGCAACAATACTTCTCTTTTGCGTGCCTATTTTGTTAAGCAGGCAAAATAAACACATTTGCGTGTAGTTACAAATATCGCCATTGAAAAGTGGCCAAACACTCACATCAGTTACAAAAATTGACAATAAAAGTTAAGACGCAACACTAAGCAGTGCACTCAAATGCCGTAGTTGTGTTATTTTGATTATGTTACGTTTGTTGCACAATTCTAAAAAATACTATGCTCATACTCATTTAAACCAAGTAATGTACAAACCCTAAAACCAGTGAAGTTGGCACGTTGTGTAAATGGTAAATAAAAACAGAATACAATGATTTGCTAATCCTTTTCTACCTATATTCAATTAAATAGACTGCAAAGACAAGATATTTAACGTTCAAACTGGTAAACTTTGTTATTTTTTGAATATATTCGCTCATTTGGAATTTGATGCCTGCAACATGTTTAAAAAAAGCTGGCAAAAGTGGCAAAAAAGACTGAGAAAGTTGAGAAATGCTCATCAAGAACTTATTTGGAACATCCCACAGGTGAACAGGCTAATTGGGAACAGGTGGGTGCCATAATTGGGTATAAAAAAAAACTACCATGAAATCCTCAGTCATTCACAAACAAGGATGGGGCGAGGGTCACCACTTTGTGAACAAATGCGTGAGCAAAGTGTCGAACAGTTTAAGAACATTTCTCAACCAGCTATTGCAAGGAATTCAGGGATTTCACCATCTTCAGTCCGTAATACCACCAAAAGGTTCAGAGAATCTGGAGAAATCACTGCACGTACCATTGAATGCCCGTGACCTTCGATCCCTTTAGGCGGTACTGCATCAAAAACCATGTGTAAAGGATATCACCACCTGGGCTCAGGAACACTTCAGAAAACCACTGTCAGTAACTACGGTTTGTCGCTACATCTGTAAGTGCAAGTTAAAACTCTACTATGCAAATCAAAAGCCATTTATTAACAACACCCAGAAACACTGTTGACCCCCCCTCCCCCCCTCCGTGCGTCGGTTGAGCGGAAGAGTTAGTGCTGCATGGGATTCTGGGTATTTGTTGTGTTGTGTTTATGTTGTGTTACAGTGCAGATGTTCTCCAGAAATGTGTTTGTCATTCTTTTTTGGTGTGGGTTCAAAGTGTGGCGCATATTTGTAACGTAACAGTGTTAAAGTTGTTTTATACGGCTATACCGTCAGTGTAAGGTGTGTGGCTGCTGAGCTAGTACGCCTTACTGTCACTTACGTGAGCAAGCTGAAGCTGCATTCTACATGTGGACGAGCAGGTACACTGTATGGGCAGGCTGAAGAGGGCGCTAAAAGCAGTGCCATCACGCCCTGATATTCGGGAGTCTCCCGGAAATAGTGAGAGGGTTGGCAAGTATGACGCTATCCAGCGCCATTCATTCAAAACTCGCGGGCCGCACTAACATCAAATTTCCATATTAAAGTGCGTGTGTCCTAGACCCCTGGTTAACATAGCACAAAGCAATTTAAGCTTTGTATGCGGTGTTTTTCATTTTAAATTTTAATTTTTTTTTTGTGGCTCCCATTATTTTCTTTAATTTGTGAAACTTGCCAAAATGGCTCTTTGAGTGGTAAAGGTTGCCGACCCCTGTTCTAGGCGCAAAGTTCAAAAGCCAACATCTGTGATGGTATGGGGGTGTATTAGTGCCCAAGGCATGGGTAACTTACACATCTGTGAAGGCACTATTATTGCTGAAAGGTACATACAGGTTTTGGAGCAACATATGTTGCCATCCAAGCAACGTTACCATGGACGCCCCTGCTTATTTTAGCAAGACAATGCAAGGCCATGTGTTACAACAGCGTGGCTTCGTAGTAAAAGAGTGCGGGTACGAGACTGGCCTGCCTGTCTACCATTATTAATGTGTGGTGCATTATGAAGTCTAAAATAGCACAACGGAGACCCCCGGACTGTTGAACAACTTAAGCTGTACATCAAGCAAGAATGGGAAAGAATTCCACCTGAAAAGCTTCAAAAATGTGTCTCCTCAGTTCCCAAACGTTTACTGAGTGTTGTTAAAAGGAAAGGCCATGTAACACAGTGGTAAACATGCCCGAGTGCCAACTTTTTTGCAATCCTTCAATCCTGGCGGTGTTTAGACGCTGAAAGATGGATTTGGACTCGGGGTTTTTCCGATCCTTTACAAAGTGTTCTTTTTAATCCTCGCCACCTAGATCACACTGTGTTGTTTCTGAAACGTCCGAAAAATCACACAGGGACTTTTTCCTAATGAGACAATTTCCCCGTCGCTGAAGCACTCTGCGCCTTAAGCATCGTTTCTTCATCGGCGGCCGAACGCACAGACCGCCGCCGTCGGCCGCCGGCACTCCCGAGGGGGCGCCCGCGTGACATTTACGCCGCACCCAGCGGGCAGATTTTGTTGTGCGTCGCCTCTGAAGTCAAAAGTGCCGGTGCTCCACGTTATTCTATTAGCGGGAAAGCCGCGCGGCGTAATTGCATTCACCCCGTTCGTCTCTTGTCTCTTGCGACACGCCGTGCATGCTGGGAGGGAATATCAATGACCACAAAACACAACACTGATAACCACACGCTCTACAGATGTTGATAAAAAAAAAACCAAGGCAGTTTGACACCATTTTATTTTTTATGATGCAACACTTCTACCACACAGAATATGAAGCAGGAATAAATATTACAAAACCCAAAACCAGTGAAGTTGGCACGTTGTGTAAATGGTAAATCAAAACAGAATACAATGATTTGCAAATCCTTTTCAACTTATATTCAATTGAATAGACTGCAAAGACAAGATATTTAACGTTCAAACTGGAAAACGTTATTTTTTGCAAATATTAGCTCATTTGGAATTGGATGTCTGCAACATGTTTAAAAAAAAAAGCTGGCACAAGTGGCAAAAAAGACTGGAATGCTCATCAAACACTTATTTGGAACATCCCACAGGTGAACAGGCTAACTGGGAACAGGTGGGTGCCATGATTGGGTAAAAAAAGCAGCTTCCAAGAAATGCTCAGTCATTCACAAACAAGGATGGGGCGAGGGTGACCACTTTGTCAACAAATGCGTAAGATAAATTGTCCAACAGTTTAAGAACAACATTTCTCAACGAGCTACTGCAAGGAATTTAGGGATTTCGCCATCTACGGTCCGTAATATCATCAAAAGGTTCAGATCATCTGGAGAAATCACTGCACGTAAGCGATGATATTAAAGACCTTCAACCCCTCAGGCATCAAAAAGCAACATCAGTGTGTAAAGGATATCACCACCACACAGGAACACTTCAGAAAACCACTGTCAGTAACTCCAGTTTGTCGCTACATCTGTAAGTGCAAGTTAAAACTCTACTATACAAAGCGAAAGCCATTTATCAACAACACCCAGAAACGCCGCCGGCTTCGCTTGGCCCGAGCTCATCTAAGATGGACTGATGCAAAGTGGAAAAGTGTTCTGTGGGCTGAGAAGTCCACATTTCAAATTGTTTTTGGAAACTTTGGACGTCACGTCCTCGAGACCAAAGAGGATTGTTCTAGGCGCAAAGTTGAAAAGCCAGCATCTGTGATGGTATGGGGGTGTATTAGTGCCCAAGACATGGGTAACTTACACATCTGTGAAGGCACCATTAATGCTGAAAGGTACATACAGGTTTTGGAGCAACATATGTTGCCATCCAAGCAACGTTACCATGGACGCCCCTGCTTATTTCAGCAAGACGATGCAATGTGTTGCTGCCATTACATTCTAAGTTAATGATTATTTGCAAAAAAAAAAAAAAAAAAGTTTCTCAGTTCGAACATGAAATATCTCGTCTTTGCAGTCTATTCAGTTAAATATAAGTTGAAAAGGATTAGCAAATCATTGTATTCTGTTTTTATTTACCATTTACACAACGTGCCAACTTCACTGGTTTTGGGTTTTGTATTTGTTAGTAGTTGCTATGAAGTGGAAAAGGGGTAGGAATAAACAAGCTCTGTTTCTTCCTACTCCCTTTCGCACATGTAAAGAGAAATGAAAATGTGTGATGTATCATACTGTATCTGTATTCGTGTTACAAATAAACTTAAACCATAAAATATAAACAAATATATTTGTAACGAGTACAACAGTAAAATACTAACAATATTAAAAGCATGCCACATTTTTAGATGAATATTCATCATTTTAAAATGTGTTATCCTATTTTTTTCCCCACACCTATTGTTTATATTTATTTTTGTTTGTATTACTATTAATATTAGTATCTATATTATTACTTTTTTTTTCTTATGTCAAAAGTTTAGAAAAAAAAATATATATATATATATATATATATATATATATATATATATATATATATTATATATATATATTTTTTTTTTTTATAGTATTTTAATATCTACTTTGAGTATGGTTCCTTGTTAGGTACAGGAAGGTTGTATGGTGGCTATTTTTAACCCTGGAACAGACCATTTTTATTAATAACATTTCCTATGAGAAGATTTTCCTCTAAAAAAAGGCAGAAACTAACTAATCCGGGGAAGATTATGTCACTCACAAGAAGAATTCTCCATAAAAATGCCAGTAAACAGAACGTTATTCCAGTCACACATAATCCCCTTCAAGAGATTTATCCCAACGACGACCCCCGGCCGGCACCTGACAGCAACAATACGGAAGCAGACAAGAGAGTCGTGGACGGAACATCCCGGAATTACAGCTCATGAATAATTCATGAGCTGCCATTCAAGTGACAGCTCTTATGTTTAAATGATGATTTTTGCCTCAAGGTACTCGGAGAGAAAATAGGCAGGTACTTTTTCCTTTTGTATTTAAAGCATCCACACACACACACACAAATATTCTTGTATTTGTTACCTTCTTGAGACCGCCGAATAATGCCTACCTCTTTAGGACCACCCTTTCTAGATATATAAAGATTTGTATGCACAACATTAATAATATATACATACTATGCAAATATAAACAAGTTTGTTGTGAAAAATGAGTTGGAATTTCACAAGAAAAAGGTCACGATTTCACAATAAAAACTTAGAATTTTGGCAGAATTATAATAAAAGTCATAGTTTTACTCAACGCAAGTCAAAATTTTACAAGAAAAATGTAACATTTGTGCAATATTATGATGAAAGTTGGAATTTTACTCAGTCGCAATTTTACAAGAAAAGCTTAAAATGTTGGCAATTTTATGAAAAGAGTCGTAATTTTACTCGACAAAAGTCACAATTTTATAAGAAAACTTAAACATTTTGCCAAAGTTATAATAATCTGAATTTTACGTGGCAAAATGATGACAAAAGTCATCATTTTATTCCAAAAAAATGTCACTATTTTACAAGAACAAAAAAATTGGCAATATTGTGAAAAGTCAGAATTTTATATGACAAATGTGACCATTTTGCATTAAAAATGTATAATTTTCCATAAAATTTTTTATAATTTTACAAGAAAATATTGCAGTATAACAGAAAAAATATGAGAAATTGTTCCCAATTTTATAAGAAAAAAGTTGACACATTGTGAGAAAAAGACTGCTTTTATTTATTATTTTTATTTTTTGGTTTGTAATTGGTTTTTAGTCTTCATTATTTACTTTGTTATTACAGTATCTCTCTATATACAGATTTATTTTATTTTCATTAATTATTTTGGCCAAAGGGGGCGCATTTCAATTTCTTACACACACTTGTTATTACATATGTTGACCAGAGGGGGAGCACTTTTAAAACCGACACAGTCAATTTGAAAAATCCCTCTGTAGGATCACCCTTTCTAGATATATAAATATTTGTATTTACAACATTAATAATATATACATACTATGCAAATATAAAAAAGCCTGTTGTGAAAAATGAGTTGGAATTTCACAAGAAAAAGGTCACAATTTCACAAGAAAAACTTAGAATGTTGGCAGTATTATTATAAAAGGCGTAATTTTACTCAACGCTAGTCAAAACTTTACAAGAAAAACTGAACATTTGTGCAATATTATGATAAAAGTTGGAATTTTACTCAATAACAGTCGCAGTTTTACAAGAAAAGCTTAACATTTTGGCAATTCTATGAAAAGAGTCGTAATTTTACTCGACAAAAGTCACAATTTTATAAGAAAACTTAAATATTTTGGCAAAATTATAATAATAATAATCTGAATTTTACCTGGCAAAATGATGACAAAAAAGTCATTTTACTCCAAAAAATGTCACTATTTTACAAGAACAAAAAAAAATTGGCAATACTGTGAAAAGTCGAAATTTTATATGACAAATGTTACCATTTTGCATTAAAAATTTATAATTTTACATAAAAAAAGTTATAATTTTACAGGAAAATATTGCAATATTACAGAAACAGAAAGAATATGAGAAATCGTTCCCAATTGTATACGAAAAAAGTCGACACATTGTGAGAAAAAGACTGCTTTATTTGTTATTATTTTAATTTTTGTTTGTTTGTAATTGGTTTTTAATCTTCATTATTTACTTCAAGTTATTACAGTATGTCTCTATATACATATATTTTTTTGTTTTGTTATTATTTTGGCCAAAGGGGGCGCATTTCTATTTCTTACACACACTTGTTATTACATATGTTGGCCAGAGGGGGAGCACTTTTAAAACAGACAGTCAATTTGAAAAATCCCTCTTTAGGATCACCCTTTCTAGATGTATAAATATTTGTATTTACAACATTAATAATATATACATACTATGCAAACATAAAAAAAAGCTTGTGAAAAATTAGTTGGAATTTCACAAGAAAAAGGTCACAATTTCACAAGAAAAACTTAGAATGTT
This sequence comes from Entelurus aequoreus, assembly GCF_033978785.1. NCBI lineage: Eukaryota > Metazoa > Chordata > Actinopteri > Syngnathiformes > Syngnathidae > Entelurus > Entelurus aequoreus. The sequence goes on from NC_084744.1 coordinate 52,135,984, forward strand.
GGCAGTATTATAATAAAAGGCGTAATTTTACTCAACGTTAGTCAAAACTTTACAAGAAAAACTGAACATTTGTGCAATATTATGATGAAAGTTGGAATTTTACTCAATGACAGTCGCAATTTTACAAGAAAACCTTAACATTTTGGCAATTTTATGAAAAGACTCGTAATTTTACTCGACAAAAGTCACAATTTTATAAGAAAACTTTAAAATGTTGGCAACATTATAACAATCTGAATTTTATTTGGCAAAATGATGACAAAAGTCATCATTTTACTCAAAAAATGTCACTATTTTACAAGAACAACAAAAAGATTGGCAAATATTGTGATAAAAGTCAGAATTGTATATGACAAATGTTACCATTTTGCATTAAGTAATAATTTTACATAAAAAGTAATAATTTTACATAAAAAGTAATAATTTTACATAAAGTAATAATTTCACGAGATAATATTGCAATACTACAGAAACCGAAATATGAGAAATTGTTATAAGAAAAAAGTCGACACATTGTGAGAAAAAGACTGCTTTTAGTCATTTTTTTATTTTTTTTAATTGGTTTGTAATCTTCATTATTTACTTCAAGTTATTACAGTATGTCTCTATATACACATATTTATTTTCTTATTTTTATTAATTTTGGCCAAAGGAGGCGCATTTCAATTTCTTACACACACTTGTTATTTCATATGTTGACTAGAGGGGGAGCACTTTTAAAACCAACACAGTCAGAATGAAAAATCCCTTCTTTTTGGGACCACCCTCATTTTGATAGATTTCACCACCAGGGGTGCAAATGAGACATTCTCTATTAGATGCAATGGTTTTCCGTATTGGGACCATGATTTATGTCCTAACTTGTTTACCGGTCCTCATATGGAAGGTACTTTTCCTTGTTGATGTCTCAAGAAGGGTAGAAATACAAGAACACACACACACACACACACACACACACACACACAAGAAGGGAGCGATTTAATTTAAAAAAGAGCAAAGAAGCTGCAAGTAAAAGAGACGGTGAACATGTCGTCAGGTGTCTCCAGGACGCTGTGGGCGGCGTGAAAAGTGCGGGAGGTTGACGGCGAGGCGCAGTAGGAGGGGCCAGAAAGACGGCGAGGAAAAGTAGGCCACTAGCAGGATGCCAGGTGGAGGTCAAGGAAGGTCAAGGAAGCGATGGGAGAGGAAGTGGAAAGATGTTTGCTTTCGTGTCCGAATGGCAGCAGCTCCTTTTTTTAATGAAACATTCTCAACAGAAAACAGCAAAAATAGTGAAAAATAGCAAAACATATGTTGTGTAAGGGGAAAAAGCAGCTTTTACCTGTACACCTGTAACTATTGCGTTATAGGGGAGATTTTGATATTAGAAAAAGTTGATAAGTTTATCGTATTTTCCGGATTATAAAATCTTTTTTTTTTCTCAAAAATCGACATCGCGCCTAATGTACGGAATAATTCTGGTTTTGCTTACCGACCTCAAAGCAATTTAATTTGGTACATGGTGTAATGATAAGTGTGACCAGTAGATGGCAGTCACACATTTGTGTAGACTGCAATATGATGGCAATATGACTCAAGTAAACAACACCAACATTTTATATGTTCCATTGAAAATATAGAACATTACACACGGCGCTCAAAAATCTATCAAAATGTTTTAGTACGACTTTGGTAAGCTATGAAGCCGCACCGCTTGATGGATTGTACTGTGCTTCAACATACGAGTATTATTATGGTGTGTCTACAAGGTAAGACATATTATCTGGCGTTTTGTTTTGTTATTCCGAATAATGCCTACCTCTTTAGGACCAGCCTTTCTAGATATATAAAGATTTGTATTTACAACATTAATAATATATACATACTATGCAAACATAAAAAAAAGCTTGTTGTGAAAAATTTGTTGGAATTTCACAGGAAAAAGGTCACGATTTCAAAAGAAAAACTTTTGGCAGAATTATAATAAAAGTTGTAGTTTTACTCAACGCAAGTCAAAATTTTACAAGAAAAATGTAACATTTGTTCAATATTATGATAAAAGTTGGAATTTTACTCAACAGTTGCAAGTTTACAAGAAAAGCTTAAAATGTTGCCTGTTTTCCTGAAAAGAGTCGAAATTTTACTCGACAAAAGTCACAATTTTATAAGAAAACTTAAACATTTTGGCAATATTATAGTAATCTGAATTTTACTTGGCAAAATGATGACAAAAGTCATCATTTTACTACATTAAATTTCACTATTTTACAAGAACAACAAAAAAATTGGCAATATTGTGAAAAGTCAGAATTTTATATGACAAATGTCACCATTTTGCATTAAAAATGTATAATTTTACATAAAAAAGTAATAATTTTACGAGAAAATATTGCAATATAACAGAAACAGAAAGAACATGACAAATCGTTCCCAATTTTAAAAGAAAAAAGTCGACATTGTGAGAAAAAGACTGCTTTTATTTATTTGTATTTTTATTTTTAAAAAGTTGATAAGTTTACTGTATTTTCCGGACTATAAGGCGCAGTTAAAATCTTTTTTTTTCTTCTCAAAAATCGACATTGCGCCTTATAACCCGGTGCACCTAATGTACGGAATAATTCTGGTTTTGCTTACCGACCTCGAAGCAATTTTATTTGGTACATGGTGTAATGATAAGTGTGACCTGTAGATGGCAGTCACACATAAGAGATATACGTAGACTGCAATATGATGGCAATATGACTCAAGTAAACAACACCAACATTTTATATGTTCCATTGAAAATATAGAACATTACACACGGCGCTCAAAAATCTGTCTAAATGTTTTAGTACGACTTTGGTAAGCTATGAAGCCACACCGCTTGATGGATTGTACTGTGCTTCAACATACGAGTATTATTATGGTGTGTCTACAAGGTAAGACATTATCTGGCGTTTTGTTTTGCAATATTATGCAAAAGCAACTTTTCTTATCTTCTGGTACCTGCTGATCTGTATTTGGGATCTGCATAAATCCTGAAATATTGCGCAAATCCGCCTTTGTAGTTCGTGCGGACACCGTAGTGGATAAGCTTGTTATTTTTCTCTATCTTCTTGTTATGGAACATTCATCCTCCGCTGTTGCTATTTCTAATATAAAGTAGTGGTAAGTTCTTACTTATATTTGTCAGTGAACTCGCCATGAAAGCACTAAAACATACTGGTGTAGTGACTTTACATTATTCACCCAAAGAACTTTAGTTATTAGAGAGTTCCGGTCGGACGGTTTTTCACGAGGCAAGTACAGTTGGGTGACTCTCACGTGAAAGGAAGAGGGGTGGGGTTAACCATTTTGCAATGCAGTCTGCGGAAAATTATGGAAAGCACCACTCTACATAGCAACCAAAGTTGGAATTGCCACAAAACGCACTTTGAAATATTTAACACTCTCCTGCCATCTGGCTTCTAAAGTGGATAGTGCACCCCCCCAAATTCGTCACGTTTCATGTGTCAGGTAAACCATGACAAAAGGGGCTGTATGAATCCCCTTCCGACATCAAGAAATTGGACTTGGTAGACTCCCTTGTTCAATGTAAACAATAAATATTAACCATTGACTAAACAATAAAACACTAACATGTATCCATCCATCCATTTTCTATAACAGTGCAGTGGGGAATAGGCCAACGAGCCAAAAAGATGACGACGTGAGCATGAAAATAGTTACTATAGAGCAGGGATGTCAAAGTGAAGTGAAGTGAATTATATTTATATAGCGCTTTTTCTCTAGTGACTCAAAGCGCTTTACATAGTGAACCCCAATATCTAAGTTACATTTAAAGCAGTGTGGGTGGCACTGGGAGCAGGTGGGTAAAGTGTCTTGCCCAAGGACACAGCGGCAGTGACTAGGATGGCTGAAGCGGGGATCGAACCTGCAACCCTCAAGTTGCTGGCACAGCCACTCTACCAACCGAGCTAAACCGCCCCAACCAAAGTGGTTTTCATTGAGGGCCAAATGGCAGTTTTGGATGCCATCAGAGGGCCGCTTGTAACAGTAAATAATGTATGAATGTGACTCTGGATTTCATTATTAATTATTTAAATTGTTTTAAGTAGACTGTCGATTTTACAGTTAAAAACTTTACATTTACAAAATGTAACTGTAAAATAGTAAATCTTTTTTTTTTTTTTTTTTTTTTTTTTTTTTACAACATTTTACGGTAAATGAAAAAACAGTACCGCTGTTTTTTGGGGGGTTTTACGGAAAAATCTGGCAGTTTAGTTGCCAGAATTTTTGTGTTGAATTGACATTGGTTTTTACAACTTTATATTGTTAAAACTTTATATTGTTAATGGAAAAACAGTACAAGTATTTATATTTTTTTATTCTGCCACTTAACTGCCAGTTTTTCTACCGTAAAAACAAATGTACCGTCTTTCCATTTACAGTAATGCACCCTTAAAAACAACAACTGTACATTTACATTACAGTCCAAAACTGGCAGCTCAGTCAATGGAATTTTAACGCAAAAAACAGTAGTAGTTTTTTTTCAATTTACAGTAAAAGAACAACATAAAATTGAATGTTGTTTGTATTAATTTTATGGGTAGTGTGGAGAATGCATATATGTTCAAGAGTTCTTTCTTTATTCATAGCCATGTTTAGAGCAGCTAGTACTTTTCCATTGTATATTCTGTATACCAGTTTCTCTTTGTCTACATAGGTCTGTTTAGTTTTAGACATTGGAATGAGAAGAAAATACATCCCACTCCTTGCCTTATCAGTGTTGAGGTGAGGTGAATTATATTTATATAGCGCTTTTTCTCTAGTGACTCAAAGCGCTTTACACAGTGAAACCCAATATCTAAGTTACATTTAAAGCAGTGTGGGTGGCACTGGGAGCAGGTGGGTAAAGTGTCTTGCCCAAGGACACAGCGGCAGTGACTAGGATGGCTGAAGCGGGGATCGAACCTGCAACCCTCAAGTTGCTGGCACAGCCACTCTACCAACCGAGCTAAACCGCCCCAACCAAAGTGGTTTTCATTGAGGGCCAAATGGCAGTTTTGGATGCCATCAGAGGGCCGCTTGTAACAGTAAATAATGTCTGGATTTCATTATTAATTATTTAAATTGTTTTAAGTAGACTGTCGATTTTACAGTTAAAAACTTTACATTTACAAAATGTAACTGTAAAATAGTAAATCTTTTTTTTTTTTTTTTTTTTTTTTACAACATTTTACGGTAAATGAAAAAACAGTACCGCTGTTTTTTGGGGGGTTTTACGGAAAAATCTGGCAGTTTAGTTGCCAGAATTTTTGTGTTGAATTGACATTGGTTTTTACAACTTTATATTGTTAAAACTTTATATTGTTAATGGAAAAACAGTACAAGTATTTATATTTTTTTATTCTGCCACTTAACTGCCAGTTTTTCTACCGTAAAAACAAATGTACCGTCTTTCCATTTACAGTAATGCACCCTTAAAAACAACAACTGTACATTTACATTACAGTCAAAAACTGGCAGCTCAGTCAATGGAATTTTAACGCAAAAAACAGTAGTAGTTTTTTTTCAATTTACAGTAAAAGAACAACATAAAATTGAATGTTGTTTGTATTAATTTTATGGGTAGTGTGGAGAATGCATATATGTTCAAGAGTTCTTTCTTTATTCATAGCCATGTTTAGAGCAGCTAGTACTTTTCCATTGTATATTCTGTATACCAGTTTCTCTTTGTCTACATAGGTCTGTTTAGTTTTAGACATTGGAATGAGAAGAAAATACATCCCACTCCTTGCCTTATCAGTGTTGAGGTGAGGTGAATTATATTTATATAGCGCTTTTCTCTAGTGACTCAAAGCGCTTTACATAGTGAAACCCAATATCTAAGTTACATTTAAACCTGTGTGGGTGGCACTGGGAGCAGGTGGGTAAGGTGTCTTGCCCAAGGACACAACGGCAGTGACTAGGATGGCGTAAGCGGGGATCGAACCTGGAACTCTCAAATTGCTGGCACGGCCACTCTACCAACCAAGCTATACCGCCCCATACCGTGTTGGGAAAGGGAGAGGCTGCTTTCCTTTTCAAAGAGTAGTTTTTTTCCGTTTGAATGTTAGAACAACTGGAGAAGCCGGTATGAATGTATTGGTCTGGGCTGTTCTCCTGATACTTCAGTAAAACTTGATAATATTCCTATTCTGTCTTGATGGTCCTTCTTACTCAGCATATATGTCATCGAAAGAACTTGGGATTGACCAGTGACTTAAATTCCCTGGGAGGAAGAGCTGGTCGACGCAACAGTAGTTTGCTGTAAAGTTAAGTGTTTTTATTTAGACAAAAACATGTTTGGAAAGTATGATAATATACTGTAATATTTGTTGCAATACTATTAAAGTTTAAAATGTATGCAATTTCAAGCAGTACATATATTTTTTCTGTCAAAATGAAATGAAGTACTTTGACACATATCATTTCCAGGTGTTTGCGGGCCAGATCTGGCCCCCGGGCCTTGACACCTCTGCTATAGAGCGTTCATAAGTTGTACTTGTCAGAGTGAGGTGAAAAGGTGAGAAATATGGAAGAGGAGCAAGTATGGGCGAAAGCTTCCGAGGGACAGCCACGAAGCGGTCAGCCCGCCTGTGTGTGTTTTCAAGCCTGAAGCGAGAGTGGGCGGGGCTTGGAAGAAGCCACACTGTCTGGCCGCGCTCCAACGTGCTGAGGATGAGCGTTTAAAAAGTGGGCCAAGTGTTGTTGTTTTTTGGTCGATGGTTGGAATCCAAATTCATTCAAGTATAATTACCAGGAATGCATTTTTTCAGTCTGTCCGAGGGTGTGTTGCCCTTGTCAGGAAGTAGTCTTTGCCATTAAGTTGAATGGGCCTTTTCTTTTGTTGAGTCCTACCAAGTGTTTGTGCTGTAAGTGTTGAAATCGCCATGTAAAATAGCTAATGCTAATCGGTAGCATGTCTATGGCACATCAAATGTAAAGTAGCACTGGGCTAGCACATTTTGATAGGCAACACACTTAGGACAAACTGAAATGAATGCATGCTTTTTGAATGCGGCTTTACTCCATCAGTTGTTTTTTGTGCATATTTTATGTATTTTCGACCTAAATTAAGCATTTTTAAGCTTAAAAAAGAAGCAAAAACGTCAATACTACTGTAGTATTGGCACCATGGCTCCAAACCTTAGCATTGTACTTAATACACACCAGCTGTTTGATTGTAACGTTGTAAGATATGTTGAAATCGCCATGTAAAATAGCTAATGCTAATCGATAGCATGTCTATGGCACATCCAATGTAAAGTAGCACTGGGCTAGCACATTTTGAAAGGCAACACACTTAGGACAAACTGAAATGAATGCATGCTTTAAGAATGTGGCTTCACTCTATCAAAGTTGTTTCATTTATTTCATTTTGGCATATTTTATGTATTTTAAGCGTAAGCATAAAAAAGACTAAATGAAGCAAAAACGTCAACACTACTGTAGGATAAGCGCCATGGCTCCTAACCTCAGCATTGTACTTAATACACACCAGCTGTTTGATTGTAACGTAAGTAGGAGGATGAGATGTTCAAATCGCCATGTAAAATTGCTAATGCTAATCGGTAGCATGTATATGGCACATCCAATGTAAATTAGCACTGGGATAGCACATTTTGAAAGGCAACACACTTAGGAGAATTTGAAATGAATGCATGCTTTTAGAATGCGGCTTAACTCTATCACAGTTTTTTTGTTTTGTTTGTTTTGCATATTTTATGTATTTTTGACCTAAATTAAGCATACAAAAGACTAAATGAAGCAAAAACCTCAATACTACTGTAGTATTGGCGCCATGGCTCCTAACCTCAGCATCGTACACACAATCGTTGTAAGATATGTTGAAATCGCCATGTAAAATAGCTAATGCTAATCGATAGCATGTCAATGGCACATCCAATGTAAAGTAGCACTGGGCTAGCACATTTTCAAAGGCAACACACTTAGGACTAATTGAAATGAATGAATGCTTTTTGAGTGCGGCTTCACTCTCGCACTATTTTTCATTTTATTTTTGCACATTTTATGTATTCTTGACCTAAATTAAGCATTTTTAAACTTATGAAAGACTAAATGAAGCAAAAATGTCAATACTACTGTAGTATTGGCACCATGGGTCCTGACCTCAGCATTGTACTTAATACACACCAGCTGTTTGATTGTAACGTTGTAAGTAGGAGATGTTGAAATGGCCATGTAAAATTGCTAATGCTAATCGATAGCATGTCTATGGCACATCCAATGTAAAGTAGCACTGAGCTAGCACATTTTGAAAGGCAACACACTTAAGCCAAACTGAAATGAATGCATGCTTTTTGAATGCGGCTTAACTCCATCACAGTTTTTTTGTTTTGTTTGCATATTTTATGTATTTTTGACCTAAATTAAGCATTTTTAAGCATAAAAAAAGACTAAATGAAGCAAAAACCTCAATACTACTGTAGTATTGGCGCCATGGCTCCTTACCTCAGCATTGTACTTAATACACACAATCGTTGTAAAAGATGTTGAAATCGCCATGTAAAATAGCTAATGCTAATCGGTAGCGTGTCTATGGCACATCCAATGTAAATTAGCACTGGGCTAGCACATTTTGAAAGGCAACACACTTAGGACTAATTGAAATCAATGAATGCTTTTTGAATGCGGCTTCACTCTCGCACCGTTTTTCAGTTTATTTTTGCATATTTCATGTATTATTGACCTAAATTAAGCATTTTTAAGCTTATGAAAGACTAAATGAAGCAAAAATGTCAATACTAGTGTAGTATTGGCACCAGGGCTCCTAACCTCAGCATTGTACTTAATACACACCAGCTGTTTGATTGTAACGTAAGTAGGAGGAGGAGATGTTGAAATCGCCATGTAAAATAGCTAATGCTAATCGGTAGCATGTCTATGGGACATCCAATGTAAATTAGCACTGGGATAGCACATTTTGAAAGGCAACACACTTAGGACAAACTGAAATTAATGCATGCGTTTTGAATGTGGCTTACCTATCGCAGTTTTTTTTGTTTTTTTTTTGCGTATTTATGTTTTCTTGACCTAAATTAAGCATTTTTAAGCTTAAAAAAGACTAAATGAAGCAAAAATGTCAATACTACTGTAGTATTGGCACTATGGGTCCTCACCTCAGCGAAATTTACTTAATACACACCAGCTGTTTGATTGTAACGTAAGTAGGAGGAGGAGATGTTGAAATCGCCATGTAAAAACTGCTAATGCTAATCGGTAGCATTTATATCAAGGATTCCCAAAGTACTTTTTTATAATAATTTTAATTTTAATATATTGTCTAAAAAGGTCTGTATATATGTATTCCGTGCCCGATGTCACGTTATCGGTGGGAAAATGCATTTTTAGACAATATATTTGCCTGAGCGGCTAGGAGACACCGAGAGTAACAAGCGGTAGAAAATGGATTAGAAAGGACATATTTAAAAATAATAATAATTAAAAAAAATTAAAAAAATAGTTTGGGGACTCTTGATATAGATGCTACCGATTAGCATTAGCAATTTTACATGGCGATTTCAACATCTCTCTCTGTCTCTCACACACACACACACACACCCCGGCCACATTTTTTAACCCAATGGACCCCCGAGTCAAAACGTTTGGGGACCCCCTGATTTATATGGCATAGCCAATGTAAAGTAACATCGACCTAGCACATTTTTATTAAAACATGTAGCCTTGCTTTTGAGTGCTTTCAATCAGGCATGCTTGCTTTTTGTTACAATGGAAAATGACAACATTATTTAGAGGCATTTTACTACAAATACGCTTGTTTGCCTGCCAAGTGTTTGAGTCGTTGCTGAGTCTGCAACGTAACGTGCGTCAACAGTATCAAACATATGGTGCAGTTTGATTTTACGTGACTCGGTACTCAGTGTTATAGACAACAGTTGGTCGGTAGTAAAATAAAATACAATTTCACAAAATTAAATTAAATAATCAATCAATCAATGTTTACTTATATAGCCCTAAATCAGGACTGTCTCAAAGGGCTGCACAAGCCACAACGACATTAGAAGAACTGAATTCTGTACCCGGCCCTAAACAAGACATACTGACGATGTAGAAAAATAACAACATACAGTACATGCCTGAAATACACGTAGTGGACAAAAGTATTGGGACATGGGCCGTTCCTCATACAGGAAGTGAAACGATGACGTCAGCACACTTCAGGCACCGAAAAATAAGGAGAATTATGTTTGTGTGAACCCGACGACCACCCAGGGTTCAGCCAGGGGCCAGGACAGAAACACTCAGCTTCAATCTGATCACGATCCATAATAGATGGCAATGTAAATATCTTATGAAGGAGTGCCATGGAGAAAATGAGTTTGTACATGTGGGGGTTGGGGGGCGGCTTACACACACACACACGCACACACACACACACACACACACACACACACACACAGCAGTGTATATATCTAATATTCATGCTCTTAATGGATCCAATGTGTGAACGTCTTCTTGTTCCTGTGGTTTTGTCTCTTAAACCTCAACAGGAAAGCCAAACAATTTGGAGTTGACGATTGCGCGTGCAAAGAGAGAAACCTTCTCTCAGTCATTACTTAAAGGTCAGAGATATATAACAAAAATAAAAGTCTGTCTCCACCTGCCATGCTGGGTTAGCATATTAGCATTGATGCTAATTATTTGTCATACAGTAAAACGATCAGGTTATTTGAGGACTTCATCTAAGTCACACCGTGACTTGATTACCATAGTAACTAATTAGATTACCATAGTAACTAAGTAGATTACCATAGTGTGGAGGGGGGCGTGGCCTGAGGGCCTGGCGCAGAGCGGGGTGTGTAAGGACCGGCCTCAAAGCCAGCGGCAGGTGAGTAGATTGCCCAGCTGGGGATTGTTATCTAATCATCTGTCGCCTTTATTAGCAGCAGCCGGGCAGAGACACGTTGTTGGGAGTTGGAGCCAGAAAGCAGAGACACGCCGGACTGAAAAGTACTAAAATACATTGCTGAAAAGCAACCGAGACTTGTGTGTGGCAATAAAAGACGTGATTCAAGCTGTCTACCGGGGTCAAGAAGATCTGTCGGCATCAGAAGAACCCACCACAAGAGGGAAACCTCTACACATAGTAACTAGTATATCATGCAAAAGCGCAGATTCCAACCATTGAAATACTTTGTATAGTTCAAGACTCACGGTAATTTGACTACATCACTGCACATCATAATGGCAGCTACAATTTCCATATTAAAGATCTAAAAAAAACATTTAAAAAAATGATTTGGTAATATCCGGCGGGCCAGATTGAAAAGCTTAACGGGCCGCATGTGGCCTCCGGGCATTAGTTTGCCCAGGTCTGCTATAGAGCAATAATCTGACTAAATACAGTCGTGGTCAAAAGTTGACATACACTTGTAAAGAACATAATGTCTTGAGTTTCCAATCATTTCTACAACTCTTATTTTTTTGTGATAGAGTGATGGGAGCACATACTTGATGGTCACAAAAAGCATTCTTGAAGTTTGGTTCTTTTATGAATTTATTATGGGTCTACTGAACATGTGAGCAAATGTGCTGGGTCAAAAGTATACATACAGCAATGTTAATATTTGGTTACATGTCCCTTGGCAAGTTTCACTGCAATAAGGCGCTTTTGGTAGCCATCCACAAGCTTCTGCTTGAATTTTTGACAAAATTGGTGCAGTTCAGCTAAATGTGTTGGTTTTCTGACATGGACTTGTTTCTTTAGCATTGTCCACACATTTAAATCATGACTTTGGGATTAAAGGCCTCACCTTTTCTCCTCCAAAAATATTGCTGGGTTTTGTGGCCAAACAGCAACATTTTTGTTTCATCTGACCACAGAACTTTCCTCCAGAAGGTCTTATCTTTGTCCATATTGTCACGACAGGGTTTTCGCAGCTTACTGCGGGGTTCGTTCTCCCGAAATGCAGACGGACCACTCCGGACATGGCGTGCAGGTAGGAACATGATTTAATTATCAAAACTTAAAGGAGGTACAAAAACCAGAAAACTAGTAAATGGAATAATGTGCTGATCGCACTCGAATAGTGATGGGTCCGGCAACACAGATGCATCGGCGCATGCGTCGAGCTCATAGAGCGATACCCTGTGTCGGTGCGTGTACCGCTTTTAGAAAGTCACGTGACCGATCATGAGCTGCTTTGGTCACGTGACCGATACGCGAACTGTATCGCACTGACGCCTCCTCTGTGCCCTGTGAGCAACGTTCCCTCTAAGGTGCGCGCCTGCGCAATTGCGCACTGCTCAAGCGTCCTCTGCGCACAGCAAATATATGCCGCGCACCAAATCAAATCCCATCTGAATTCTAAACAAAATAAACACATTTATTCTGTGTGATTTTGAAATGCAACTTTAAGTGACAGTGACAACAAGCGGCCCTAACGGTGTTCGTCAACAACACGCATACCACTAAGCCACTGGCGCGTTTATGGCCACACAAAAAGTCGGACAACTCAAACACCACACAAAGTTACACTATGACTCCTCAGTCATCCATCCATCCATCCATTTTCTACCGCTTATTCCCTTCGGGGTCGCGGGGGGCGCTGGAGCCTATCTCAGCTACAATCGGGCGGAAGGCGGGGTACACCCTGGACAAGTCGCCACCTCATCGCAGGGCCAACACAGATAGACGGACAACAGTCACACACTAGGGCCAATTTAGTGTTGCCAACCTCAGTCATATGTGTGCTTATTTTTCCGTCATTTATTATTAATGTTAATTTATTGATATTAATCATGGAATGCTGTTACTAGAGAAAGTTACAGGAATGACGGCGTGGCGAAGTTGGTAGAGTGGCCGTGCCAGCAATCGGAGGGTTGCTGGTTACTGGGGTTCAATCCCCACCTTCTACCATCCTAGTCACGATACATGTTCACATTATTTATTGACTGTATCTAAAAAAGATAAAAATATATTTTTATTTAAATTAAGATATGAAATAATCCTAAACGAAATACAATGACTTGGTTTATATTATTGCATATACTAGGTCATAAAATCAGTGTCAGTTGAGTCGGTCCATAGGTTGCCTGTAGGGATTTTTAATGTCCAGCAGATGTCAGTATTTAGTGACACAGTATCGACACAGTATCAATACAGTTTTGCAATGTGTCGAAACGCTTCATGACGCCTCATCAACCCATCACTACACTCGAAACTAAGCTACCACTTAGCATGGACTAGAAACAAGCAAAACGTACGTAGACAAGGCTACCACTTAGCATTGGCTAGGAGACAAGCAAAACTTACGTTGACAGGTTGCATGAAGCAAACAATGACGCCAGGCCGACTGACTGGCAAAGGCAGGCTTAAATAATGCCTCTGATTAGTGCTCGGGTAGCAGGTGAGCGGGCGAACACTAATCAGAGACAGGTGAACACAATGAGCAACCATGGCAACCAAACCCAACTCAGAGGTGACCAGTGTTGTTTTCGTCAACGATGACGATGACGAAATCATTTCGTCGACGCCACTTTTTTTCATGACGATAACGAGACGGTGACGAGATAAACATGTCCCTCTGATGACGAAAACATGACGAGACGCGTGTGAGTTTTCGTTGACGAGACGAGAACGGACGGAAATGTTAGTGGGTAATCTGTCAGACGTTTAAAATGCATGAACACGTCAGACTGTTGTTACTCATCAGGCAATGGAGGGTGATGGCGGCGGCAGTTTCAACACAGGGGCTCGGTGGTCGCAAACGTAGAGACGACGTATGGGTGTATTTTAAATATAACCCAGCAGATAATAAAACAGAGTGTATTGTGAAGGAAGACGGTGACAAATGTGGCCACAAAATATGCGGAAAAAATACGACCAACCTTAAGCGGCACCTTAAGGCTCGCCACAAGGATATTTTTTCGAAGGTAAGTTACAAATGCTGTTAACATAATCGATAAATGTCATAGAAAGCTAATACATTAGTACGTTTTCCACATACACTACCGTTCAAAAGTTTGGGGTCACCCAAACAATTTTGTGGAATAGCCTTCATTTCTAAGAACAACAATAGACTGTCGAGTTTCAGGTGAAAGTTCTCTTTTTCTGGCCATTTTGAGCGTTTAATTGACCCCACAAATGTGATGCTCCAGAAACTCAATCTGCTCAAAGGAAGGTCAGTTTTGTAGCTTCTGTAACGAGCTAAACTGTTTTCGGATGTGTGAACATGATTGCACAAGGGTTTTCTAATCATCAATTAGCCTTCTGAGCCAATGAGCAAACACATTGTACCATTAGAACACTGGAGTGATAGTTGCTGGAAATGGGCCTCTATACACCTATGTAGATATTGCACCAAAAACCAGACATTTGCAGCTATAATAGTCATTTACCACATTAGCAATGTATAGAGTGTATTTCTTTAAAGTTAAGACTAGTTTAAAGCTATCTTCATTGAAAATAAGGACATTTCAATGTGACCCCAAACTTTTGAACGTTAGTGTACTCCTGGCGCAAATGGGCTGCTAACTTCAGGCTAAAGTTAGCTTTTGTTACGCTAACGTCAATTCATTATGTGTGTGTTACTTTAGCAGCATGTTTAGCCATGTTTACATTCAGTGACAGTGTGGTTATCTCTTTGTGAGTACGTTCTGTCAGCACGTAACTTGATATGTTAAACAAGTTACTGTTATACGTAGAGTCTGCTAGCTTTAGCCTAAAAGCCACAAGTGACGTTGTGCAGCCCCAACCAGGACCTGTGCGTTTACGTTTACAGTAAAGTTGGGACACGCACGCGCGCACACACACACACACACACAACAGTACAGAATGAAAGATCAGAAAGCTTTAGTACAGGGTCAGTTAAAGGCCTACTGAAAGCCACTACTACCGACCACGCAGTCTGATAGTTTATATATCAATGATGAAATCTTAACATTGCAACACATGCCAATACGGCCGGGTTAACTTATAAAGTGCAATTTTAAATTTCCCGCCACACTTCCGCTTGAAAACGTCTCGGTATGATGACGTATGCGCGTGACGTAGCCAGTTTAACAGAGGTATGGCTTCCCCATTGAAGCCAATACGAAATAGCTCTGTTTTCATCTCATTATTCCACAGTATTCTGGACATCTGTGTTGGTGAATCTGTTGCAATTTGTTCATTGCATTATGGAGAAAGAAGCTGAGCAAGCAAAGAAGAAAGTTGTTGGTGCGAAGCGGATATTTTGCGAGGGAAGTCAGCAACACAACACAGCCGGTGTTTGTTTACATTCCCGAAAGATGCAGTCAAGATCGAAGAACTCGGACAACAGAGACTCTAACCAGGAGGACTTTGATTTGGATACACAGACGCGAAACCGTGAGTACGTAGCTGCGCTTCCAAACATTTGATCGCTTGCTATAACTAGCTCGAGCTAGTAGCTAGCATAACAAACACCTAGGTGTTTGTTATGCTGGATTAATTTGTGGCATATTAAATATAAGCCTGGTTGTGTTGTGGCTAATAGAGTATATATATGTCTTGTGTTTATTAACTGTTGTAGTCATTCCCAGCTGAATATCAGGTCCCACCCGCGCGCTTCCAAACATTTGATCACTTGCCCATACGTGCGTGTCACGTACGTAACTTTGGTTAAATATATAAGCTTCATGAACCTTGGGTTAGGTGAACGGTCCTTTGGGCTGAGTGAGTGTGTGTGTTGTGCAGGTGTTTGAATTGTATTGGCGGGTTATATATACGGGATCCCGTCCATATAACCCGCTCGAGCTATAACTAGCTCGAGCTAGTAGCTAGCATAACAAACACCTAGGTGTTTGTTATGCGGGATTAATTTGTGGCATATTAAATATAAGCCTGGTTGTGTTGTGGCTAATAGAGTATATATATGTCTTGTGTTTATTTACTGCTGTAGTCATTCCCAGCTGAATATCAGGTCACCCCCGGCTCTCACAGCATCTTCCCTATCTGAATCGCTTCCACTCCCCACTAGTCCTTCACTTGCATTTTCCTCATCCACAAATCTTTCATCCTCGCTCAAATTAATGGGGAAATCGTCGCTTTCTCGGTCCGAATCTCTCTCACTTCATGCGGCCATCATTGTAAACAATAGGGAAATTTGCGGATATGTTCAATTGACTACGTCACGCTACTTCCGGTAGGGGCAAGCCTTTTTTTTATCAGATACCAAAAGTTGCGATCTTTATCGTCGTTGTTTTATACTAAATCCTTTCAGCAAAAATATGGCAATATCGCGAAATGATCAAGTATGACACATAGAATAGATCTGCTATCCCCGTTTAAATAAAAAATGTCATTTCAGTAGGCCTTTAATAAGCTATGTATTTTTGTTCTGCTTGTTTGATAGTTAAGACCATACTATTTTCTTAACACGGTAGTATTTTGAGTATTTTTATGGTATAAATTTGATTGTTTTGTATTCACCTGTAAATATTTACAGGAGGTGTACGTTGTATACAGAGATAGAGTAATTGTATCCCTTCTTTGTTTTAAAACCTTTTTGACTTTTCATCGACTAAAACTAGACTAAAACCCTTTTGAGTTTTCGTCGACTAAAACTGGCCTAAAACTATCACATATAAAAGTGACTAAAATGTGACTAAAACTAATAAGCATTTTAGTCCAAAAGACTAAGACTAAGACTAAATGTAAGATGGTTGTCAAAAACAACATTGGAGGTGACACAAACAGGAACTAAAGGAGTCCAAAACTAACATAAAATACAAAAACATGATCTGGGCCACGGATCATGACACATATGTCAGATGAAACAAAAATTGAGCTGTTTGGCCACAATACCCAGCAATGTTTGGAGGAGAAAAGGTGAGGCCTGTAATCCCAGGAACACTAGGCCTACCGTCAAGCATGGCGGTGGTAGTATTATGCTCTGGGCCTGTTTTGCCGCCAATGGAACTGGTGCTTTACAGAGAGTAAATGCAGGCATGTGGTTTGACCACAATGAAAAAGACTGACAAAATTTCCGGGGGTCTGGGGGACGAAGGCCCCCAGCCAGGTCCAATTTAACATGCTAAAATTAACAAAGACAGCACCATTTGAAGAAAATATTTTAGTGTTTAAAGACATGAAAACATCATTAATAGAACATACATAACCCAATTATAATAATGAATCACTGTATATGGTTCAGTCCCAACAGTATTTAGTCACTAATATTTACATCTTGTGTTCATTTCACATCCACAGGTGTCACATTGATCAGTGATATTGTCTACAGTTTATTTACAGTATTACCACATTACTTTAGTTCACTTCACACATTAGCTTTCTCGGAGAGTCCTAACATGAGCCTTCCTTGCAAATTTCTGAGCAGCCTGCATTTTCCTTCTGGTCTCTGCTTTTGTAGCTTCTTTTTGGGATTTTTGGATAAATATAACAAAATACCAAATGTAAACATTTAATTATTTTCGCCAAAATAGGATGTACATTTATGAAAATAATTAGACATGTTTAGTATTGTTTACTCATATTTGAAAATAGGAAATAATAATAATGTGAGGACACTGACATATTGCATGAAACAAGTGTGAAAATATTGACCTTCAAGATTGTTACACCACTGACAATAGTTTCAAGAGACTACATAAGAACTTAATATTAGAAAATAGTATTATATACAAATTTATTTCAAATAAATTGTTAACTGGAATCAATAATGCGACTCTTTGAATTTCTGTAATTTCGTAATATATTTTCACGTGGCTTTTTATTTTTAGAAAAACCCATTTATATTTCGCAAAGCAATAATTGGTTAATATTTAAAACAAACATGCGTATTTCGCAAGCAAATATTTTTTAGCTTACCTCATTATTAACAACCCTGTCTGCAACTGAAGTGGGTTGTGGGTGGATCTTTCCTCTCCATGTCACTATCGGTTGACATCCAAAAGTACCAGCTAGTGAAAAGTTTGTTTTCCCTGCTTCAAGTTGTTTCGTATGTTTTTGGCGTTTCGCATGTACTTCCAAAGCCTTGAAACCTCGTGATCCATAGTCAATATTATCATGACACCACGTGCACGAAACCTTTCCGGGACGATCGATTTTCCGAATAAAATCACCGAACAAAGTCGTAACTTCCTTCTTCCCAACAGTATCAGTGATTTCCCTTTCCATCCAGTCCCATCCAAACTTATTTTTGACATGTTTATCAATTTATTTTACTCGTAAAGCGTCCTTTCTCTCGAGAACCGACATCGTTTACATATGGAAAATGGCGGTAATAACCATTATGAATGATGACGTTACTAACGTCATCATTCATAACAGATGTCCTGATTGGTCACAAGGAACATATCAACCAATCAACTATGGCGTAAAATAAACTACGTCTCGAATCTTGATTTAGGGTCGGGAAAAAAAACGGAAAAACGGGAGATTTTTTTTTTTTTTCCCGAGATTAAAGACGGAATTCCGACTTTAGACGGAAAAATCACATGCCTGTAAATGGGACAATGAGAAAAGGAGGATTACCTCCAAATTCTTCAGGACAAGCTAAAACCATCAACCCGGAGGTTGGGTCTTGGGCGCAGTTGGGTGTTCCAACAGGACAATGACCCCAAACACACGTCAAAAGTGGTGAAGGAATCAGGCTAGAATGAAGATTTTAGAATGGCCTTCCCCAAAGTCCTGACTTAAACGTGTGGACAATGCTGAAGAAACAAGTCCATGTCAGAAAACCAACACATTTAGCTGAACTGCACCAATTTTGTCAAGAGGAGTGGTCAAAAATTCAAGCAGAAGCTTGTGGATGGCTACCAAAAGCGCCTTATTGCAGTGAAACTTGCCAAGGGACATGTAAGCAAATATTAACATTGCTGTATGTATACTTTTGACCCAGCACATTTTCAGTAGACCCATAATAAATTCATAAAACAACCAAACTCCATCCAATCACTCTATCACAAAAAAAAAATAAGAGTTGTAGAAATGATTGGAAACTCAAGACAGCCATGACATCATGTTCTTTACACGTGTATGTCAACTTTGGATCGCGACTGTATATGTTTCGATGTAAACATAAAGCTGTTTGTGTTGCGTTTGAGTTGTTGTGGGCGCAGTCTGGCTGCTGGTGATGATCTGATGAGCGCAGAAGCCGCGCCGAGCTCCACCGGCCCCCACAGGGGAACACTAAAAGCCGCCCCGACCCCGCTAGCCATCAATCATTCAGGAAGAGTCAGGGTTAGAAGAAGTGCACCAGCGAGCGACATGTCATTTATACGAGAAGCCCGCATAAAGTTTGCATCAGGCTGCCTTTAGCTCCGTTACACCCCCAAAACAGGAGGAATGACGGGGACGAGGCAGGGGCGCCTGCTGGGATAGCGAGGCGGGGGGAGGGAGAGGTGTCACTGCAGGTGGCTGGAATATTCCGGCCGCCACCGGTCTCCTCCGATGACCGTTGCGGCATCGGCCAGGCCGGTTGCCGTGGTTACCTGCCGTCCCAAAACAGCCTCGACTGGGGGAAAAAAAAAAAAGGCCCGATCGATACAGATTGAATTGAAAAGTTTACTTTGGCACATAAGCCTGGCGAGTAAAAGCCACAGCAGCGACTTTGGCCTGGAGTGAATGGTTTGATATCACCTGGCACGGCAACTTAGCTCCCATTTAATTACAACATGTGAAAAAAAGGTAAAGAAGCAATCACTTAAATGCAAACATCCCGATGACAATGCAAAGTTGTATTTTTGGAGATGTGTATCAGTTTTGGAATCAGTCATCGGAGGAAAAAATTCATTTTTGTAAATATGCATTGTAACAAAAACAATAATATTTAAAAAAAAAATGGATAGACCTTGACAGTCCAACTCATATTGACTGGTGTACACACAAGAAATATTGACTGGTATGTACACACAAGAAATATTGACTGGTATGTACACACAAGAAATATTGACTGGTGTACACACAATAAATATTGACTGGTATGTACACACAAGAAATCTTGACTGGTGTGCACACATTCAAAATATCGACTGGTGTGCACACATTCAAAATATCGACTGGTATGCGCACATAATAAATATCGACTGGTATGCACACAATAAATATTGACTGGTATGCAGACATAATGAATATTGACTGGTATGCACACATAATATCGACTGGTATGCACACATAATATCGACTGGTATGCACACGTAATAAATACCGATTGGTATGCGCACATAAGAAATAATGACTGGTATGCGCACATAGGAAATAATGACTGGTATGCGCACATAATAAATATTGACTGGTATGCGCACATAATAAATATTGACTGGTATGCACACATAAATATTGACTGGTATGCACACATAAATATTGACTGGTATGCACACAAGAAATAATGACTGGTATGCGCACATAATAAATATTGACTGGTATGCACACATAATAAATATTGACTGGTGTACACAATAAATATTGACTGGTGTGCACAATAAATATTGACTGGTGTGCACACATTCAAAATATTGACTGGTGTGCACACATTCAAAATATTGACTGGTGTGCACACATTCAAAATATTGACTGGTGTGCACACATTCAAAATATTGACTGGTATGCACACAAGAAATATTGACTGGTATGCACACATTCAAAATATCGACTGGTGTGCACACATTCAAAATATCGACTGGTGTGCACACATTCAAAATATCGACTGGTGTGCACACATTCAAAATATCGACTGGTGTGCACACATTCAAAATATCGACTGGTATGCGCACATAAGAAATATTGACTGGTATGCACACATAAGAAATAATGACTGGTATGCGCACATAATAAATATTGACTGGTATGCACACATAATAAATATTGACTGGTATGCACACATTCAAAATATTGACTGGTGCACACATTCAAAATATTGACTGGTGCGCACATTCAAAATATTGACTGGTGCGCACATTCAAAATATTGACTGGTGTGCACACATTCAAAATATTGACTGGTATGCACATAAGAAATATCGACTGGTGTGCACACATTCAAAATATCGACTGGTGTGCACACATTCAAAATATCGACTGGTGTGCACACATTCAAAATATCGACTGGTATGCGCACATAAGAAATATTGACTGGTATGCACACATAAGAAATAATGACTGGTATGCGCACATAATAAATATTGACTGGTATGCACACATAATAAATATTGACTGGTATGCACACATTCAAAATATTGACTGGTGCACACATTCAAAATATTGACTGGTGCGCACATTCAAAATATTGACTGGTGCGCACATTCAAAATATTGACTGGTGCACACATTCAAAATATTGACAGGTGTGCACATTCAAAATATTGACTGGTGTGCACACATTCAAAATATTGACAGGTGTGCACACATTCAAAATATTGACTGGTGTGCACACATTCAAAATATTGACTGGTATGCACACAAGAAATATTGACTGGTGTGCACACATTCAAAATATCGACTGGTATGCACACATAAGAAATAATGACTGGTATGCGCACATAATAAATATTGACTGGTGTGCACACATAAATATTGACTGGTGTACACAATAAATATTGACTGGTGTACACAATAAATATTGACTGGTGTGCACACATTCAAAATATTGACTGGTGTGCACACATTCAAAATATTGACTGGTATGCACACATTCAAAATATCGACTGGTGTGCACACATTCAAAATATCGACTGGTGTGCACACATTCAAAATATCGACTGGTGTGCACACATTCAAAATATCGACTGGTGTGCACACATTCAAAATATCGACTGGTGTGCACACATTCAAAATATCGACTGGTGTGCACACATTCAAAATATCGACTGGTGTGCACACATTCAAAATATTGACTGGTGTGCACACGTTCAAAATATTGACTGGAGTGCATACATAAGAAATATTGACTGGTGTATGCACACATAATAAATATCGACTGGTGTGTACACACATAATAAATATCGACTGGTGTGTACACACATAATAAATATCGACTGGTATGCACACACATAATGAATATCGACTGGTGTATGCACACAATAAATATTGACTGGTGTATGCACACATAATAAATACTGATTGGTGTATGCACACATAATAAATATCGACTGGTGTATGCACACATAATATCGACTGGTATGCACACATAATAAATACCGATTGGTATGCGCACGTAATAAATACCGATTGGTATGCGCACATAAGAAAAAATGACTGGTATGCGCACATAAGAAATAATGACTGGTATGCGCACATAAGAAATAATGACTGGTATGCGCACATAAGAAATATTGACTGGTATGCACACATAAGAAATATTGACTGGTACGCACACATAAATATTGACTGGTACGCACACATAAATATTGACTGGTACGCACACATAAATATTGACTGGTATGCACACATAATATCGACTGGTATGCACACATAATAAATACAGATTGGTATGCGCACGTAATAAATACCGATTGGTATGCGCACATAATAAATACCGATTCGTATGCGCACATAAGAAATAATGACTGGTATGCGCACATAAGAAATAATGACTGGTATGCGCACATAATAAATATTGACTGGTATGCACACATAAATATTGACTGGTATGCACACATAAATATTGACTGGTATGCACACATAAATATTGACTGGTATGCACACATAAATATTGACAGGTATGCACACATAAATATTGACTGGTATGCGCACATGATAAATATTGACTGGTATGCGCACATAATAAATATTGACTGGTATGCACACATAAATATTGACTGGTATGCACACATAATAAATATTGACTGGTGTACACACAATAAATATTGATTGGTATGTACACATAAGAAATATTGACTGGTATGTACACATTCAAAATATTGACTGGTGCACACATTCAAAATATTGACTGGTGTGCACACATTCAAAATATTGACTGGTGTGCACACATTCAAAATATTGACTGGTGTGCACACATTCAAAATATTGACTGGTGTGCACACATTCAAAATATTGACTGGTATGCACACAAGAAATATTGACTGGTGTGCACACATTCAAAATATCGACTGGTATGCACACATAAGAAATAATGACTGGTATGCGCACATAATAAATATTGACTGGTATGCACACATAATAAATATTGACTGGTATGCACACATAATAAATATTGACTGGTATGCACACATAATAAATATTGACTGGTGTGCACACATAAATATTGACTGGTGTACACAATAAATATTGACTGGTGTGCACACATTCAAAATATTGACTGGTGTGCACACATTCAAAATATTGACTGGTGTGCACACATTCAAAATATTGACTGGTATGCACACATTCAAAATATTGACTGGTATGCACACATTCAAAATATTGACTGGTATGCACACATTCAAAATATCAACTGGTATGCACACATTCAAAATATCGACTGGTATGCACACATTCAAAATATCGACTGGTGTGCACACATTCAAAATATCGACTAGTGTGCACACATTCAAAATATCGACTGGTGTGCACACATTCAAAATATCGACTGGTGTGCACACATTCAAAATATCGACTGGTGTGCACACATTCAAAATATTGACTGGTGTGCACACGTTCAAAATATTGACTGGAGTGCATACATAAGAAATATTGACTGGTGTGTACACACATTCAAAATATTGACTGGTGTGCACACATTCAAAATATTGACTGGTGTGCACACATTCAAAATATTGACTGGTGTGCACACGTTCAAAATATTGACTGGAGTGCATACATAAGAAATATTGACTGGTGTATGCACACATAATAAATATCGACTGGTGTGTACACACATAATAAATATCGACTGGTGTGTACACACATAATAAATATCGACTGGTATGCACACACATAATAAATATCGACTGGTGTATGCACACAATAAATATTGACTGGTGTATGCACACATAATAAATACTGATTGGTGTATGCACACATAATAAATATCGACTGGTGTATGCACACATAATATCGACTGGTATGCACACATAATAAATACCGATTGGTATGCGCACGTAATAAATACCGATTGGTATGCGCACATAAGAAAAAATGACTGGTATGCGCACATAAGAAATAATGACTGGTATGCGCACATAAGAAATATTGACTGGTATGCACACATAAATATTGACTGGTACGCACACATAAATATTGACTGGTATGCACACATAATAAATATTGACTGGTATGCACACATAATATCGACTGGTATGCACACATAATAAATACAGATTGGTATGCGCACGTAATAAATACCGATTGATATGCGCACATAATAAATATTGACTGGTATGTACACATTCAAAATATTGACTGGTGCACACATTCAAAATATTGACTGGTGTGCACACATTCAAAATATTGACTGGTGTGCACACATTCAAAATATTGACTGGTGTGCACACATTCAAAATATTGACTGGTGTGCACACATTCAAAATATTGACTGGTATGCACACAAGAAATATTGACTGGTGTGCACACATTCAAAATATCGACTGGTATGCACACATAAGAAATAATGACTGGTATGCGCACATAATAAATATTGACTGGTATGCACACATAATAAATATTGACTGGTATGCACACATAATAAATATTGACTGGTATGCACACATAATAAATATTGACTGGTGTGCACACATAAATATTGACTGGTGTACACAATAAATATTGACTGGTGTGCACACATTCAAAATATTGACTGGTGTGCACACATTCAAAATATTGACTGGTGTGCACACATTCAAAATATTGACTGGTATGCACACATTCAAAATATTGACTGGTATGCACACATTCAAAATATTGACTGGTATGCACACATTCAAAATATCAACTGGTATGCACACATTCAAAATATCGACTGGTATGCACACATTCAAAATATCGACTGGTGTGCACACATTCAAAATATCGACTAGTGTGCACACATTCAAAATATCGACTGGTGTGCACACATTCAAAATATCGACTGGTGTGCACACATTCAAAATATCGACTGGTGTGCACACATTCAAAATATTGACTGGTGTGCACACGTTCAAAATATTGACAGGAGTGCATACATAAGAAATATTGACTGGTGTGTACACACATTCAAAATATTGACTGGTGTGCACACATTCAAAATATTGACTGGTGTGCACACATTCAAAATATTGACTGGTGTGCACACGTTCAAAATATTGACTGGAGTGCATACATAAGAAATATTGACTGGTGTATGCACACATAATAAATATCGACTGGTGTGTACACACATAATAAATATCGACTGGTGTGTACACACATAATAAATATCGACTGGTATGCACACACATAATAAATATCGACTGGTGTATGCACACAATAAATATTGACTGGTGTATGCACACATAATAAATACTGATTGGTGTATGCACACATAATAAATATCGACTGGTGTATGCACACATAATATCGACTGGTATGCACACATAATAAATACCGATTGGTATGCGCACGTAATAAATACCGATTGGTATGCGCACATAAGAAAAAATGACTGGTATGCGCACATAAGAAATAATGACTGGTATGCGCACATAAGAAATATTGACTGGTATGCACACATAAATATTGACTGGTACGCACACATAAATATTGACTGGTATGCACACATAATAAATATTGACTGGTATGCACACATAATATCGACTGGTATGCACACATAATAAATACAGATTGGTATGCGCACGTAATAAATACCGATTGATATGCGCACATAATAAATATTGACTGGTATGTGCACATAATAAATATTGACTGGTATGCACACATAAATATTGACTGGTATGCACACATAAATATTGACTGGTATGCACACATAATAAATATTGACTGGTATGCACACATAATAAATATTGACTGGTATGCACACATAATAAATATTGACTGGTGTACACACATAATAAATATTGACTGGTATGCACACATAATAAATATTGACTGGTGTACACACATTCAAAATATTGACTGGTGTGCACACATTCAAAATATTGACTGGTGTGCACACATTCAAAATATTGACTGGTGTGCACACATTCAAAATATTGACTGGTATGCACACATTCAAAATATTGACTGGTATGCACACATTCAAAATATTGACTGGTATGCACACATTCAAAATATCGACTGGTGTGCACACATTCAAAATATCGACTAGTGTGCACACATTCAAAATATCGACTGGTGTGCACACATTCAAAATATCGACTGGTGTGCACACATTCAAAATATCGACTGGTGTGCACACATTCAAAATATTGACTGGTATGCACACAAGAAATATTGACTGGTGTGCACACATTCAAAATATCGACTGGTGTGCACACATTCAAAATATCGACTGGTGTGCGCACATTCAAAATATCGACTGGTGTGCACACATTCAAAATATCGACTGGTGTGCACACATTCAAAATATCGACTGGTGTGCACACATTCAAAATATCGACTGGTGTGCACACATTCAAAATATCGACTGGTGTGCACACATTCAAAATATCGACTGGTGTGCACACATTCAAAATATCGACTGGTATGCGCACATAAGAAATATTGACTGGTATGCACACATAAGAAATAATGACTGGTATGCGCACATAATAAATATTGACTGGTATGCACACATAATAAATATTGACTGGTATGCACACATTCAAAATATTGACTGGTGCACACATTCAAAATATTGACTGGTGCACACATTCAAAATATTGACTGGTGTGCACACATTCAAAATATTGACTGGTGTGCACACATTCAAAATATTGACTGGTGTGCACACATTCAAAATATTGACTGGTGTGCACACATTCAAAATATTGACTGGTATGCACACAAGAAATATTGACTGGTGTGCACACATTCAAAATATCGACTGGTATGCACACATAAGAAATAATGACTGGTATGCGCACATAATAAATATTGACTGGTATGCACACATAATAAATATTGACTGGTATGCACACATAATAAATATTGACTGGTGTGCACACATAAATATTGACTGGTGTACACAATAAATATTGACTGGTGTGCACACATTCAAAATATTGACTGGTGTGCACACATTCAAAATATTGACTGGTGTGCACACATTCAAAATATTGACTGGTATGCACACATTCAAAATATTGACTGGTATGCACACATTCAAAATATTGACTGGTATGCACACATTCAAAATATTGACTGGTATGCACACATTCAAAATATCGACTGGTGTGCACACATTCAAAATATCGACTAGTGTGCACACATTCAAAATATCGACTGGTGTGCACACATTCAAAATATCGACTGGTGTGCACACATTCAAAATATCGACTGGTGTGCACACATTCAAAATATTGACTGGTGTGCACACGTTCAAAATATTGACTGGAGTGCATACATAAGAAATATTGACTGGTGTGTACACACATTCAAAATATTGACTGGTGTGCACACATTCAAAATATTGACTGGTGTGCACACATTCAAAATATTGACTGGTGTGCACACGTTCAAAATATTGACTGGAGTGCATACATAAGAAATATTGACTGGTGTATGCACACATAATAAATATCGACTGGTGTGTACACACATAATAAATATCGACTGGTGTGTACACACTTAATAAATATCGACTGGTATGCACACACATAATAAATATCGACTGGTGTATGCACACAATAAATATTGACTGGTGTATGCACACATAATAAATACTGATTGGTGTATGCACACATAATAAATATCGACTGGTGTATGCACACATAATATCGACTGGTATGCACACATAATAAATACCGATTGGTATGCGCACGTAATAAATACCGATTGGTATGCGCACATAAGAAAAAATGACTGGTATGCGCACATAAGAAATAATGACTGGTATGCGCACATAAGAAATAATGACTGGTATGCGCACATAAGAAATATTGACTGGTATGCACACATAAATATTGACTGGTACGCACACATAAATATTGACTGGTATGCACACATAATAAATATTGACTGGTATGCACACATAATATCGACTGGTATGCACACATAATAAATACAGATTGGTATGCGCACGTAATAAATACCGATTGATATGCGCACATAATAAATATTGACTGGTATGTGCACATAATAAATATTGACTGGTATGCACACATAAATATTGACTGGTATGCACACATAATAAATATTGACTGGTATGCACACATAATAAATATTGACTGGTATGCACACATAATAAATATTGACTGGTGTACACACATAATAAATATTGACTGGTATGCACACATAATAAATATTGACTGGTGTACACACATTCAAAATATTGACTGGTGTGCACACATTCAAAATATTGACTGGTATGCACACAAGAAATATTGACTGGTATGCACACAAGAAATATTGACTGGTGTGCACACATTCAAAATATCGACTGGTGTGCACACATTCAAAATATCGACTGGTGTGCACACATTCAAAATATTGACTGGTGTGCACACGTTCAAAATATTGACTGGAGTGCATACATAAGAAATATTGACTGGTGTATGCACACATAATAATTATCGACTGGTGTGTACACACATAATAAATATCGACTGGTGTGTACACACATAATAAATATCGACTGGTGTGTACACACATAATAAATATTGACTGTTATGCACACACATAATAAATACTGACTGGTGTATGCACACATAAATACTGACTGGTGTATGCACACATAATAAATATCGACTGGTGTATGCACACATAATATCGACTGGTGTATGCACACATAATATCGACTGGTATGCACACATAATAAATACCGATTGGTATGCGCACGTAATAAATACCGATTGGTATGCGCACATAAGAAAAAATGACTGGTATGCGCACATAAGAAATAATGACTGGTGTATGCACACATAATATCGACTGGTGTATGCACACATAATATCAACTGGTATGCACACATAATAAATACCGATTGGTATGTGCACGTAATAAATACCGATTGGTATGCGCACGTAATAAATACCGATTGGTATGCGCACATAATAAATATTGACTGGTATGCACACATAAATATTGACTGGTACGCACACATAAATATTGACTGGTACGCACACATAAATATTGACTGGTATGCACACATATCGACTGGTATGCACACATAATAAATACAGATTGGTATGCACACGTAATAAATACCGATTGGTATGCACACGTAATAAATACCGATTGGTATGCACACATAAGAAATAATGACTGGTATGCACACATAAGAAATAATGACTGGTACGCGCACATAATAAATAATGACTGGTATGCGCGCATAATAAATAATGACTGGTATGCGCACATAATAAATATTGACTGGTATGCGCACATAATAAATAATGACTGGTATGCGCACATAATAAATAATGACTGGTATGCGCACATAAGAAATAATGACTGGTATGCGCACATAATAAATATTGACTGGTATGCGCACATAAATATTGACTGGTATGCGCACATAATAAATATTGACTGGTATGCACACATAAATATTGACTGGTATGCACACATAAATATTGACTGGTATTCACACATAATAAATATTGACTGGTATGCACACATAATAAATATTGACTGGTGTACACACATAATAAATATTGATTGGTATGTACACATAATAAATATTGACTGGTATGTACACATAAGAAATATTGACTGGTATGTACACATAAGAAATATTGACTGGTATGTACACACAATAAATATTGACGGATACACATGAGAGCGGTGGTGTGTGTTCGTGCAAACTTGACTTCTATGTGGGGGTGGGGGGCTCAGTTTGAGACCAGCAAAAAAACAGTAGCATATATGGACACACGTTACGGCACACTAAACCTCGAGACTTGCAATGGGGGGTTCACCAACTATGGTAGGCATGCGAACGTGGTATAGGGTTGGACGGCCTTGTAAAGGGACACCAATCAAGATGAGGCTTGAAGTCTACCAACCAGCATTAGGATATTGAACTCACAGCTAAGACGTGTGCTGAAAGACATCCCACTACACCAGCGTGCCACAAAACGGCAACATTTAAAAGAGGGTCTTCATCTTAATCCGATCTTTGACAAAGTGACAGCACCAATGCCAGAGTGGTATCCCTGTGACAAATAAGAAACTTGAATCAACTTGAGCTCAGCCAGGATTTGCATGGCTAAGATTTGCATTTTTATGGAGTTCTGCTGGCCTTGGCTTGCCCTCGACTGGCTGAGAACATGCCAGTCAGGAGATAGCGCCGTTAATTAGCCAGCGCCGCCGCCACAATAGGAATGAGCTCAATGGCTTTATGGCGTTATCTCTAATAGCTCAAATTGATTTACGGGCACGATGGCGAGCGCCGATGCTGACTCCAACATTCCTTCGGAGAAGAAAATTAAGCATATTAAGAAAATAATGTGACCGTTTGTGATTGTTATGAAGGTGGGACATTTTAAGGCGCGCTGTGCCAGGCTAATACTTCTGCAAGCAACACAAAGTACACGCCCACTCACGTCCAAAATACCACTTTTAAATACAATTTGCCGTCTAATGTAATAAAGAGAGCCTGTCTGTGCTCACTGAAATGACTCTTAAGAATTATGTAAATATCACGCGGTGATACATTTTTATATTTATTTCCCAGCAGGGGTTTGCGAACTTTTTCCAGCAAGTGTCGCATACATAAAAATGAAAGGACGAGGGTCGGTCATTTTGATGCATGATGTACATTAAAGATGCAAAATATGATCCAATAAGTAAGTCAATATGTATGCTAAACTATCCAAACAAAACATCTGAACTTTTTGCTGACAAAGACAGTTAGTGTAATATTTAATAACTACAAAATTTTGATGGGCCTGCTATCTGTGCCCTGGACCTCTGGCCGGGGGTCGCCGGAAGCCGCCGTACTTATTAGATGGTGCAGAGTGTCTGAATCCGTGAGTTTTAGGCGTAACTGTACACAACGAGCCACAGAGCTAGCCTAAAACAGTAGCAGGTTTACATAAAAATGCTAACACTTAGCATGTGTGCTAACGATAGCGTGATACCAGTCAGAATGTTTCATACACCAAGTTATATGACTCAAAGGTGTACGGCTGCGGAAATGGAAGAAAAAGTGTAAAATTAGATGAAAAAAGGTTAGCGAGCCTACGTTAGCTTGCTAGCATGCCATCGTTTGCATGCTAACAGGTAAAAAAAATGTCACATACCAAGTTATATGACTCTGGTGTAAACGGTTGCAAAACTAGCTCAAAAAGTTAGCACGCTAATGTTAGCATGTTAACAAGCTAAGGTTAGCATGATAGCAGTTAGCTTGTGTCACATGCCAAGTTATATGACTCTGGTGTAAACTGTTGCGAAACTAGCTCAAAAAGTTAGCATGCTAACAAGCTAAGATTAGCATGATAGCAGTTAGCTTGTGTCACATACCAAGTTATATGACTCTAAGGTGTATGACTGGGGAATTAGAGTAAAAAGTGTAAAATAAGCTAAAAAAAAGTTAGCACTTTGTTAGCATGCTAACGTTAGCACACTAACAGTTAAGAAGTGTCACATACCAAGTTATGTGACTGTAAGGTAAACAGGTGCAAAATCAGCTCAAAAAATGATAACATTTAAAATTTTTCATATACCAAGTTATATGACTCAAAGGTGTATGGATGCGGAAATAGAAGAAAAAGTGTAAAATTAGATGAAAAAGGTTAGCAAACCTAAGTTAGCTTGCAAGCATGCCATCGTTTGCATGCTAACAGGTAAAAAAAATGTCACATACCAAGTTATATAACTTTGATGTAAACGGTTGAGAAACTAGCTCAAAAAGTTAGCACGCTAATTTTAGCATGTTAACAAGCTAAGGTTAGCATGATAGCAGTTAGCTTGTGTCACATGCCAAGTTGTATGACTCTGGTGTAAACTGTTGCAAAACTAGCTCAAAAAGTTAGCACGCTAATGTTAGCATGGTAACAAGCTAAGGTTAGCCTGATAGCAGCTAGCTTGTGTCACATACCAAGTTATATGACTCTGGTGTAAACGGTTGCGAAACTAGCTCAAAAAGTTAGCACGCTAATGTTAGCATGTAAACAAGCTAAGGTTAGCATGATAGCAGTTAGCTTGTGTCACATACCAAGTTATATGACTCTAAGGTGTATGGCTGGGGAATTAGAGTAAAAAGTGTAAAATAAGCTAAAAAAAAGTTAGCACTTTAATGGTAGCATGCTAACGTTAGCACGCTAACAGTTAAGAAGTGTCACATACCAAGTTAGATGACTGTAAGGTAAACAGGTGCAAAATTAGCTCAACAAATTATAACAGTCAGAATTTTTCATATACCAAGTTATATGACTCAAAGGTGTATGGATGCGAAAATAGAAGAAAAAGTGTAAAATTAGATGAAAAAGGTTAGCAAGCCTATGTTAGCTTGCAAGCATGCCATCGTTTGCATGCTAACATGTAAAAAAATGTCACATACCAAGTTATATGACTTTGATGTAAACGGTTGAGAAACTAGCTCAAAAAGTTAGCACGCTAATGTTAGCATGTTAACAAGCTAAGGTTAGCATGATAGCAGTTAGCTTGTGTCACATACCAAGTTATATGACTCTGGTGTAAACTGTTGCGAAACTAGCTCCAAAAGTTAGCACGCTAATGTTAGCATGGTAACAAGCTAAGGTTAGCATGATAGCAGTTAGCTTGTGTCACATACCAAGTTATATGACTCCAAAGGTGTATGACTGGGAATTAGAGTAAAAAGTGTAAAATAAGCTAAAAAAGTTAGCACTTTAATGGTAGCATGCTAACAGTTAAGAAGTTTCACACACCAAGTTATATGACTGTAAGGTAAACAGGTGCAAAATTATTTAAAAAATGATAGTCAGAATTTTTCATATACCAAGTTATATGACTCAAAGGTGTATGTATGGCTGTGGAAATAGAATAAAAAGTGTCAAATTAGATGAAAAAAGGTTAGCGAGCCTAAGTTAGCTTGCTAGCATGCCATCGTTTGCATGCTAACAGGTAAAAAAAAATGTCACATACCAAGCTATATGACTCCAAGGTGTATGGCTGGGGAATTAGAGTAAAAAGTGTAAAATAAGCTAAAAAAGTTAGCACTTTAATGGTAGCATGCTAACGTTTCCATGCTAACAGGTAAAAAATGTCACATACCAAGTTATATGACTCTGGTGAAAACAGTTGTGAAACTAGCTTAAAAAGATAGCACGCTAATGTTAGCATGTTAACAAGCTAAGGTTAACATGATAGCAGTTAGCTTGTGTCACATAAGTTATATGACTCTAAAGGTGTATGGCTGGGGAATTAGAGTAAAAAGTGTAAAATAAGCTAAAAAAAAAGTCAGCACTTTAATGGTAGCATGCTAACGTTAGCATGCTAACAGTTAAGAAGTGTCACATACTAAGTTAGATGACTGTAGGGTAAACAGGTGCAAAATTAGCTAAAAAAAAAACAAAAACTAGCACGTTTATGTTAGCATGCTAACGTAAGCATGCATATAGTAAGCATGTTGTAAATACCAAGTTTTATGACTGTAAGGTGTATGGCTGCATAATTAGACAAAAAAAAGTGTAAAAATGGCAAAAAAAAGTTAGCACTTTACTGTTAGCGTGCTAAAGTTAGAACACTAATAGTTAACAGCTGTCACATACCAAGTTATATGAGTCTGGTGTAAACAGTTGTGAAACTATCTCAAAAAGATAGCATGCTAATGTTAGCATGTTAACAAGCTAAGGTTAGCATGATTACAGTTAGCTTGTGTCACATACCAAGTTATATGACTCTAAGGTGTATGGCTGGGGAATTAGAGGAAAAAGTGTAAAATAAGCTAAAAAAGTTAGCACTTTATTGTTAGCATGCTAACATTAGCACGCTAACAGTTAAGAAGTGTCACATACCAAGTTATATGACTATAGGGTGTATGGCTGGGGAATTAGAGTAAAAAGTGTAAAATAAGCTAAAAAATTTTTTAGCACTTTATTGTTAGCATGCTAACATTAGCACACTAACAGTTAAGAAGTGTCACATACCAAGTTATATGACTGTAGAGTAAACGGGTGCAAAATTAGCTAAAAAAACAAACAAAAAACTGGCACGTTTATGTTAGCATGCTAACGTAAGCATGCATATAGTAAGCATGTTGTAAATACCAAGTTTTATGACTGTAAGGTGTATGGCTGCGTAATTAGACAATAAAAAGTGTAAAAATGGCAAAAAAAAGTTAGCACTTTACTGTTAGCGTGCTAAAGTTAAAGTACCAATGATTGTCACACACACACTAGGTGTGGCGAAATTATTCTCTGCATTTGACCCACCCCCCTTGATCACCCCCTGGGAGGTGAGGGGAGCAGTGAGCAGCAACGGTGGCCGCGCCCGGGAATCATTTTTTGGTGATTTAACCCCCAACCCCAGCCCTTGACGCTGAGTGCCAAGCAGGGAGGTAATGGCTCCCATTTTTATAGTCTTTGGTATGACTCGGCCGGGGTTTGAACTCACGACCCACCGATCTCAGGGCGGACACAACTAGTCTTTGTGTGTGAAGTACATGCACGAAAACACACTTTGTTGATCACATTTAATTTTGTGTGATGTCACACGTCACTTAGCAACAGGCTCCACCTTTAAAAAGGCGCACACACACACACACACGCACTCTGCTCTCATGAAACGTCTCTTAACGTTATATGTCGGATAATTTTTTTTTTTTTTAGGTAACCCATTCATTATTTTCCCCAATAATAACATGTGTTAAGAGATTAAGATCTGTTAGTAATTCAAGTACCAACTAAACATCGCATTCTATTCAATAAAGCAGAATTTGGTTAATCAATGAACTGTACAGCAACATTATGTACTTCAAATTAGGGCTGCAACTAACGATTCATTTTATAATCGATTAATCTGTCGATTATTACTTCGATTGATCGATTAATAATCGGATACAAGAGACAAACTACATTGCTATCCTATCCAGTAGTGATGGGTCCGGCAACACAGATGCATCGGCGCATGCGTCGAGCTCATAGAGCGATACCCTGTGTCGCATGCGCCGATGCATCTGTGTTGCCGGACCCATCACTACTGTTACTAGAGAAGGTACAGGAATGACGGCGTGGCGAAGTTGGTAGAGTGGCCGTGCCAGCAATCGGAGGGTTGCTGGTTACTGGGGTTCAATCCCCACCTTCTACCATCCTAGTCACGATACATGTTCACATTACTTGACTGTATCTAAAAAAGATAAAAAAATATATTTTTATTTAAATGAAGATATGAAATAATCCTAAATGAAATACAATGACTTGGTTTATATTATTGTATATACTAGGTCGGGGGTCGGCAACCCGCGGCTCTAGAGCCGCATGCGGCTCTTTAGCGCCGCCCTAGTGGCTCTCTGGAGATTTTTCAAAAATGTATGAAGAATGGAAAAAGATGAGGGGAAAAAAATCTATTTTTTGTTTTAGTATGGTTTCTGTAGGAGGACAAACATGACACAAACCTCCCTAATTGTTATAAATCACACAGTTTATATTAAACATGCTTCACTGATTCGAGTATTTGGCGAGCGCCGTTTTGTCCTACTAATTTTGGCGGTCCTTGAACTCACCGTATAGTATGTTTACATGTAGAACTTTCTCCGACTTTCCAGGACGTGTTTTATGCCACTTCTTTTTCTGTCTCATTTTGTCCACCAAACTTTTAAGGTTGTGCATGAAAGGTGAGTTTTGTTGATGGTATTGACTTGTGTGGAGTGCTAATCAGACATATTTGGTCACTGCATGACTGCAAGCTAATCGATGCTAACATGCTATTTAGGCTAGCGATATGTACATATTGCATCATTATGCCTCATTTGTAGCTATATTTGAGCTCATTTAGCTTCCTTTAAGTCATCTTAACTAAATTTATATCTCATGATACATGTAATATGGCTTTTAATTTTTTGCGGCTCCTGACAGATTTGTTTTTGTATTTTTGGTCCATTATGGCTTTTTCAACATTTTGGGTTGCCGACCCCTGTTCTAGGACGTGTTTTATGCCACTTCTTTTTCTGTCTCATTTTGTCCACCAAACTTTAAACGTTGTGCGTGAATGCACAAAGGTGAGTTTTGTTGATGTTATTGACTTGTGTGAAGTGCTAATCAGACATATTTGGTCACTGCATGACTGCAAGCTAATCGATGCTAACATGCTATTTAGGCTAGCGATATGTACATATTGCATCATTATGCCTCATTTGTAGCTATATTTGAGCTCATTTAGCTTCCTTTAAGTCATCTTAACTAAATTTATATCTCATGATACATGTAATATGGCTTTTAATTTTTTGCGGCTCCTGACAGATTTGTTTTTGTATTTTTGGTCCATTATGGCTTTTTCAACATTTTGGGTTGCCGACCCCTGTTCTAGGACGTGTTTTATGCCACTTCTTTTTCTGTCTCATTTTGTCCACCAAACTTTAAACGTTGTGCGTGAATGCACAAAGGTGAGTTTTGTTGATGTTATTGACTTGTGTGGAGTGCTAATCAGACATATTTGGTCACTGCATGACTGCAAGCTAATCGATGCTAACATGCTATTTAGGCTAGCTATATGTACATATTGCATCATTATGCCTCATTTGTAGCTATATTTGAGCTCATTTAGCTTCCTTTAAGTCATCTTAACTAAATTTATATCTCATGATACATGTAATATGGCTTTTAATTTTTTGCGGCTCCTGACAGATTTGTTTTTGTATTTTTGGTCCATTATGGCTTTTTCAACATTTTGGGTTGCCGACCCCTGTTCTAGGACGTGTTTTATGCCACTTCTTTTTCTGTCTCATTTTGTCCACCAAACTTTAAACGTGCGTGAATGCACAAAGGTGAGTTTTGTTGATGTTATTGACTTGTGTGGAGTGCTATTCAGACATATTTGGTCACTGCATGACTGCAAGCTAATCGATGCTAACATGCTATTTAGGCTAGCGATATGTACATATTGCATCATTATGCCTCATTTGTAGCTATATTTGAGCTCATTTAGCTTCCTTTA
Organism: Entelurus aequoreus; assembly: GCF_033978785.1. NCBI lineage: Eukaryota > Metazoa > Chordata > Actinopteri > Syngnathiformes > Syngnathidae > Entelurus > Entelurus aequoreus. The sequence continues at coordinate 52,173,138 of NC_084744.1, forward strand.
AGTCATCTTAACTAAATTTATATCTCATGATACATGTAATATGGCTTTTAATTTTTTGCGGCTCCTGACAGATTTGTTTTTGTATTTTTGGTCCATTATGGCTTTTTCAACATTTTGGGTTGCCGACCCCTGTTCTAGGACGTGTTTTATGCCACTTCTTTTTCTGTTTCAAAAAGGAGATTGCGCTTCTCAATGTGATTCAAGATGGAGTGCCAAACCCAAAAAAAAGTAATCCAGTCAATGTTTCAAAAATGTTTGAAAAGGTAGCACATCCCAAAATTAAGACTAGTAGGACAAAATACTTGTATTTTGTCCTACTAGTCTTAATTTTGGGATGTGCTACCTTTTCAAACATTTTTGAAACATTGACTGGACTTCTTTTTCTGTCTCATTTTGTCCACCAAACTTTAAACGTGCGTGAATGCACAAAGGTGAGTTTTGTTGATGTTATTGACTTGTGTGGAGTGCTAATCAGACATATTTGGTCACTGCATGACTGCAAGCTAATCGATGCTAACATGCTATTTAGGCTAGCGATATGTACATATTGCATCATTATGCCTCATTTGTAGCTATATTTGAGCTCATTTAGCTTCCTTTAAGTCATCTTAACTAAATTTATATCTCATGATACATGTAATATGGCTTTTAATTTTTTGCGGCTCCTGACAGATTTGTTTTTGTATTTTTGGTCCATTATGGCTTTTTCAACATTTTGGGTTGCCGACCCCTGTTCTAGGACGTGTTTTATGCCACTTCTTTTTCTGTCTCATTTTGTCCACCAAACTTTAAACGTGCGTGAATGCACAAAGGTGAGTTTTGTTGATGTTATTGACTTGTGTGGAGTGCTATTCAGACATATTTGGTCACTGCATGACTGCAAGCTAATCGATGCTAACATGCTATTTAGGCTAGCGATATGTACATATTGCATCATTATGCCTCATTTGTAGCTATATTTGAGCTCATTTACTTTCCTTTAAGTCCTCTTAATTAAATTTATATCTCATGATACATGTAATATGGCTTTTAATTTTTTGCGGCTCCTGACAGATTTGTTTTTGTATTTTTGGTCCATTATGGCTCCTTCAACATTTTGGGTTGCCGACCCCTGGACTAGGTCATAAAATCAGTGTCAGTTGAGTCGGTCCGTAGGTTGCCTGTAGGGATTTTTAATGTCCAGCAGATGTCAGTATTTAGTGACACAGTATCGACATAGTATCAATACAGTTTTGCAATGTGTCGAAACGCTAATAATACTGGATAGTATCCAGTATTTTGTTGAAAAAAAACAGCATACTGGCACCATACTTATTTTGATTATCGTTTCTCAGCTGTTTGTAAATGTTGCAGTTTATAAATAAAGGTTTATTAAAAAAATTTAAAAAATTTAAAAAATAAATACATTTGAAAAAAAAACAAAAAAAAACTGCGCATGCGCATAGCATAGATCCAACGAATCGATGACTAAATTAATCGGCAACTATTTTAATAATCGATTTTAATCGATTAGTTGTTGCAGCCCTACTTCAAATAGGTTAAGCAAAATAATCAAATAAGCACACAATTTAACAAACGCAAAGCAGTCAATCCAGCGTGACCTTTCAACCTCTCAACAGACAACACATTTAACAAAACAATACATAGGATTTGTTTGCTCCATAAGCCCAGACCTAGGCTTTTGTGTGATACGGCCTCCAATTCAATCCAAACAGTTTGTTTCTGCCCAGTAAAAAGACGCGAGCTTACCAGTAGCCTCTCTGATCTTTTCCTTTTCCCCCATGTGCGTTTTAATCCGATGATTTAGCAATCAGCTGCTCTGCAACACCACTGGACAAAGTTCTGAGCAGCCAAACTTCCATGGAGTGCTGGCGTGAGCTGCCAATGAGGCTGATCGTGCTCACCTGTGCGCTCCACCGTGGAGAGGTGAGGCGGATGAACAATACTCCTATGTTGAAGCGCATCAAGCGGTGCGGCTTCATAGCCCACCAAAGTCGTACTAAAACATTTTCGATAGATTTTTGAGCGCCGCGTGTAATGTTCTATATTTTCAATGGAACATATAACATTTTAGCGTTGTTTACATGAGTCATATTGCCATCATAGTGCAGCCTACACATATTTCTTATGCTTGACTGCCATCTACTGGTCACACCTACCATTACACCATGTACCAAATAAAATAGCTTCGAGGTCGGTAAGCTCAACCAAACTTAATCCTTACATCAGGCGCACCGGGTTATAAGGCGCATTAAAGGAGTCATATATATTTATGTTTTTTCTAAATTGAAAACACTTCCTTGTGGTCTACATCAGTGGTCTCCAACCGGTACCGGTCCATGGATCGATTGGTACCAGGCCGCACAATATATAAAAAAAATTTTTTAAAAAGTTTTTATTTTTTTAAATTAAATAACCATAAGAAACACAAGATACACTTACAATTAGTGCACCAACCCAAAAAACAGTCCGTAAGCACACATGATTGTAAAAAAATTAAATAAACCCCCCCCCCCCCCACCCCCCCGGTCCGTGGGACAAATTTTCAAGCGTTGACCAGTCCGCAGTCACAAAAAGGTTGGGGACCACTGGTCTACATAACAAGTAATGGTGGTTATTTGGTCAAACTGTTGCATAGATTATGTCTGTATATACAGTGTTAGAACTAAAGTTCCTTGGGTGAATAATGTAAGCTCACCACACCGGTATGTTTTAGCGCTTTCATGGCGAGTTTACTGACAGATACAAGTAAGAACTTGACACTACTTTATATTAGAAATGGCAACAGCGGAGGATGAATGTCACATAAGAAGAAGATAGAGTAAAAGAAGGAGCTTATAGACTACAATGGCAGACGCACGGACATTTTCAGGACTTATGCAGATCCCAAATACAGATCAGCAGGTACAAGAAGGTAAGAAAAGTTGCTTTTGCAAAATATAGCGAAACAAAACGGCAGATAATATGTCTTACCTTATACTAGAGATGTCCCATAATATCGGACTGCCGATATCATCGACCGATAAATGCTTTAAAATGTAATATCGGAAATTATCGGTATCGGTTTCAAAAAGTAAAATGTATGACATTTTAAAACGCCGCTGTGTACACGGACGTAGGGAGAAGTACAGAGCGCCAATAAACCTTAAAGGCACTGCCCTTGCGTGCCGGCCCAGTCACATAATATCTACGGCTTTTCACACACACAAGTGAATGCAAGGCATACTTGGTCAACAGCCATACAGGTCACACTGAGGGTGACCGTATAAACAACTTTAACACTGTTACAAACACTGTGAACCCACACCAAACAAGAATGACAAACACATTTCGGGAGAACATCCGCACCGTAACACAACATAAACACAACAGAACAAATACCCAGAACCCCTTGCAGCACTAACTCTTCAGGGACGCTACAATATACACACTCCCCCCCCCCCCCCCCACTTCAACCTCCTCATGCTCTCTCAGGGAGAGCATGTCCCAAATTCCAAGCTGCTGTTTTGAGGCGTGTTAAAAAAAATAATGCACTTTGTGACTTCAATAATAAATATGGCAGTGCCAAGTTGGCATTTTTTTTCCATAACTTGAGTTGATTTATTTTGGAAAACCTTGTTACATTGTTTAATGCATCCAGCGGGGCATCACAACAAAATGAGGCATAATAATGTGTTAATTCCACGACTGTATATATCGGTATCGGTTGATATCGGTTGATAAGAGTTGGACAATATCGGAATATCGGATATCGGCAAAAAAGACATTATCGGACATCTCTAGATATAAGTAAGAACTTTACACTACTTTATATTAGAAATGGCAACAACGGAGGATGAATGTCCCATAACAAGAAGATAGAGTAAAAGAAGGAGCTTACAGACTAGAATGGCGGACGCGTGGACATTTCCAGGACTTATGCAGATCCCAAATACAGATCAGCAGGTACCAGAAGGTAAGAAAAGTTGTTTTTCCCTAATATTGCGAAACAAAAACGCCAGATAATATGTCTTACCTTATACACACACCATAATAATACTCGTATGTTGAAGCACAGTACAATCCATCAAGCGGTGCGGCTTCATAGCTTACCAAAGTAGTACAAACATATTTTGACAGATTTTTGAGCGCCGTGTGTAATGTTCTATATTTTCATATAACATTTTAGCGTTGTTTACATGAGTCATATTGCCATCATACTGCAGTCTACACGTATCTATTATGTTTGACTGCCATCTACTGGTCACACCTATCATTACACCATGTACCAAATAAAATAGCTTTGAGGTCGGTAAGCACAACCAAACGTATTCCTTACATCAGGCGCAACGTCGAGTTTTGAAGGGAAAAAAATGATTTTAGTCCGGAAAATACGGCAATCAAAAATATTAATACAACAAGGGATATATATATTGTTTTTCTTTTTTGTTTCCTTTCCTACTACAATTTGCATGATCCTTTCCTGCCGAAGCAATAAGACGGAAGCAAATCCCCCTTTGGCTGTGTGATATGTGTCACACACACACGCACACACACACACACACACACATGAATAAACACAAATAGCAACACAAATGCATCGACAGAATGGCATCCCTCCATGGAGCGTGCCACAGGAGGACGGCGGCAATAAACGCCAAAAATCACATGACACGTTTAATAAAGTGCCGTTGCGTTTCCCTCACTTTGACGTCCGCGTACATAAATCAACGATGAGTAAAGAGCAGATCTGTCTTTATGATCCGTGTCTCCGAGATAGTTTTGTCTCTCTCCGTCGTCAGCCGACGACGCTGACAGCGTGACGGCTGAGAGAATAAGACTCGGGCGTGACATGAGTAGAGCAACTATCAGCGGGAAGATCAATTATGGCTGTTCGTTTTTTGGTTTTTTCCCCCTTTTCTCGCTCACAGGAAATGCCAGTGCAGATATTAGAATAGATTAGAAACCTGTAAAAAGAACACTGAGGAAGTCGTGCAGCTCGGAACAGGCTAAAAAAAAAAAAAAATCGTGTTTACTATTTAAAGGAGCCATATGTAAAAATTGAATGTCAAGTCATCATTAAATGGCCCTGATATGTCAAAAGGTATTAATAAATCATGTTCTTTTACAATACTTCTATAACTGATAACAGTAGTTCAGCCGGGATATGCTCATTTGGAAATTAGATTTACAGCCCCGAAATCTTGTTATTGTTTTCATTTGGATGTCCCGCCTTCTACCGTTTGACCAATTAGAAAGTATGTGAGTGTGTCACATCCCTGCTTGGGTTGGAATGGGGGTACTCAGTGGCCTAGTGGTTAGAGTGTCCGCCCTGAGATCGGTAGGTTGTGAGTTCAAACCCCGGCCGGGTCATACCAAAGACTATAAAAATGGGACCCATTACCTCCCTGCTTGGCACTCAGCATCAAGGGTTGGAATTGGGGGTTAAATCACCAAAAATGGTTCCCGGGCGCAGCTACGCTGCTGCCCACTGCTCCCCTCACCTCCCAGGGGGTGATCAAGGGGATGGGTCAAATGCAGAGGACACATTTCACCACACCTAGTGTGTGCGTGACAATCATTGGTACTTTAACTTTTAACTTTAAATCACCAAAAAATGATTCCCGGGCGCGGCCACCGCTGCCGCTCACTGCTCACCTCACCTCCCAGGGGATGATCAAGGGTGATGGGTCAAATGCAGGGAATCATTTCACCACACCAAGTGTGTGTGTGTGACAATCATTGGTACTTTAACTTTAATCTTCATCTAGCTACTGCCACTGGTAAAGTTACTAAACATGTCAGACCTTAATAAATCTAAAAGGCATTGTTACTGTCGGAATAATTATATCTAAATTATCGCAATACTCTGTGTTGAAATGAGTTCCTGGCAAGAAGACAAAAGCTGTCTTTGAAACCTACCAAGAAGAAGGCTTGTAAAACTCCACTGTGTACGGGGGGGGAAGCAACATGAAGGTGTTTCTGTTTCTTTCATGTATTGTAATCAACAGAAAGATATTGTTTTAACCCAAGGACTACAAAGCGGAGAGAAGGCAGGATGTGCCCAAGTTCCAGACAACCTCTTTTTGAACTGTTTTACAACCTCTTTTTTGAACCGACCTTTTCTGTGAACTGTTTACGACCCTCGTCCCTTAGAAACAGCTGTGGCCATGTGGTCAGGGAAGGTCCAAATAAAAGTAGGAAGCGTGCAATCTTTCACCAGAGCGTGATGGAGACTGTGCAAGAGTACAGTGTCCCGGCGTCTCTCCTCAAATTGAGCCAAATTGAATTCTGTCTCTGTTTAATTCTTTACTTTTTGTCTTGTGTAATAGATGTCATCAGTGTTAGGACCTGACAGTTACGATTCTCAACTTATTCATGACAAAGTCAGGAACAAAACGAGGATTGGTATCGGGGATGCCTTTGAAAGATGGGGACGACAGATTTTTTTCATCTGACACCAAATTTGCTAATTTCTTCCTTGATAGCTAAGTCAGGCATTTACGTTTTCGTATTACTTGTAATAAATGGAAATGGTCATTTGGTATGTAAACCATATTGTCCAATACAGTCTATGATCTTGTCTAACAAAGCTAGTATGTTCCTGCAACGAACGCTTAGTGTGATGGTGCTTCGCTCCTAGTGTAATGCTTAGCATGGTAGCCTGGTCAATGACACATCGACACATAGGCTAGCGGGGGAAATATATGCTTGTATGTCGATGTGTATTCGAACTGACAGGGCAAAATATATTTTCGACAAATAAAACCTGGATATGTGTATGGAGACAGCCAAATCACATGATAAAATAATTCCTCGTTCGTGTTTGCGTATTGTGGACCACATGTACCAAGTTATATGGCAATCTGAAATGTTTGAAACAGTAGCCTTTAGGCATACCTTGGTAAAATGTCTCCTCTTTAGTTTTGGGCGTACATTAGGCTGCTAAGCATGCTCTACTTATTTTGACCAGTATAACCATTGCTGGAGTTGGTTGTAGTTCGTTTTAGTCTTTGTTTTCTGATAGTACTGACAATAACCTTATGATTGCCATTTTTTGGGATATTGTTCGCAGGCATGACCTACTTCTTCCTGAAAATAGCCTAGTTTCTGTGTAAAATGTGTTGGTTAAAGATTATTGACAAAACGCTTGTCTATTCAGCTATCATGGTCCCAGAACCTCAACCCCTACTGAGAGGTGGAACTACAGAATTTTGACCATGACTGCAGTACCGTTTCTAGCCACATTACTACATATGGCTCCTTTAATAAAGGGTGGACAGATTAAAGTCTTGTTTATCCAAAACGGCCCCACTCATTAAAGTGTGAAACGTAAGTCATATATCAATTTATATTGTTTTTATTTACTTTCAACACTTATATATCTAGACCAACTTAGATGTATGCGCCAATTATAAGTTATTTTTTATGTTTTCCTATGCTGAATGTCCTTTTTGTCAAATAAACAATTGCTTTATTTAATGTTAAACATACAAAATAGGCAATATTTGAACCGAAACAGTGTACATTTTGATGTGAAGTAATTGTAGCAGTGAATAGGTCAATAATTCATACTAAAATTGATTTGGATATAATTATTATTTTTTAAGAAATGATAGTTTTAAAGAAAAACGCGTCAATAGTGCAACATTTTCTTGTTGACCAAGGCACTGCACTGTTTTTATTGGTCATGTATTGGTTATTTATCTCTTCCTAACACTTTTACTATTTATCTATTTTTGTGTGGGTTTGACTGTGTGAATAAAATGTCTGTGCTCGTTGTTGTTTTTATGTATGGCTAAGCATTTTACTGGAGCACCTCTCTGTTTTTGTTGTATTTTTAATGCAATAAAAATAAAGGTATTATATTATATTCTATACAGCCGTTTGCTCTATTATTCCACTTTTTATGATTGATTTTTTTTTTGGTACAGTACCGTATTTTCCGGGCCATAGAGCGCACCGGATTATAAGGCGCACTGTCGATGAATGGTCTATTTGCTATTTTCTGGTCTGTTTTCATATATAAGGCGCACCTGATTTCATATATAAGGCGCATTAAAGGAGTCATATTATTATTTATATTTTTCTAAATTGAAAACACTTCCTTGTGGTCTACATAACATGTAATGGTGGTTCTTTGGTCAAACTGTTGCATAGATTATGTTTTTATATATATCATAACTAAAGTTCCTTGGGTGAATAATGTAAACTCACTACACCGGTATGTTTTAGCGCTTTCATGGCGGGTTTACTGAAAGGTATACAGTAAGTAAGAACTTTACAGTACTTTATATTAGAAATGGCAACAGCGGAGGAAGAATGTCCCATAACAAGAAGATAGATAAAAACAAGAAGCTTATCGACTACGGCGTCGTCACGGACTACAAAGGCGAATTTTCAGGACTTATGCAGATCCCAAATACAGATCAGCAGGTACCAGAAGGTAAGAAAAGTTGCTTTTGCATAATATTGCGAAACAAAACACCAGATAATATGTCTTACCTTATACACACACCATAATAATACTCGTATGTTGAAGCACAGTACAATCCATCAAGCGGTGCGGCTTCATAGCTTACCAAAGTCGTACTAACATATTTTGACAGATTTTTGAGCGCCGTGTGTAATGTTATATATTTTCAATGGAACATATAACATTTTAGTGTTGTTTACTTGAGTCATATTGCCATCATACTGCATTCTACACGTATCTATTATGTTTGACTGCCATCTACTGGTCACACTTATCATTACACCATGCACCAAATAAAATAGCTTGGAGGTCGGTAAGCAAAACCAGGATTATTCCGTACATTAGGCGCACTGTTTAAATATATTTTAAGTGCGCCTTATAATCCGGAAAATATGGTATTTTTAAAAATATGTTGTGGGCCGTGAAAAAATTAGCTGGGGGTCCGCAAATGGCCCCCGGCCACACTTTGCATAGCCCCGCCTTAGTCTTTGAAACAACATACATTTTCAAAATAAAATAATAGGCTGATTTAACCAAGCAACATAGCAGGAATGGACAGGAAGTGCTCCTGGAAGTCAATTATGCAGGGAGGAACTCTGCAGGAAGTTCATGAAATGAATCATGCATGGTGAGCACCATTATTTACACGTCTTCATATGCGCATTTCAATGCTAGGACTGCATCAACACACACCTGCGCGTCCGTGCGGCTTACAAGTTCACAGGCACGGGCTTATAATTGGAAGCATCAATCAGACACGCACACGCACATTATACACGCGTGTAGCCTCCACAGTGGCATCATTTGTTTTGCTGGCTGGGGGCTACCACGGCCCCCACGTCGCCCCGGGAGAGTTATGAAGTGACTCGCAGCACTTTTACGCCACATAATGGCTAATCTACACATCATTAGTAACAGTATACGCTTGACTTGTGTTATTCATTACTGCTGCTTCATTTCTTATTAAAAATACTCTTCGGGGGGGGGTGGGGGGGCTCGGATTATGATTGATGCAGCCCGCAGCGCGTGCACGCCGAAGCCGCCGCCGTTGCTAACAAACGGCATTAGTGATTTCCGCCAGTTAAGGATCTGGCTGGCGACGTGTCATTGTTAGCCGCCGTCGCCGGCACCGAACGAGGGAAGCTGACACAGCTGAGATGGAGAATATTAGAGTGGCCAAAGAGTGAGAGTGACACATTTAGTGTTTGGCTCAGGGCAGACATGTTGCAGGATTAGAATCTTAATGAAGTCGAATAAGTAGAAAACCCAAAACCAGTGAAGTTGGCACGTTGTTTAAATGGTAAATAAAAACAGAATACAATGATTTGCAAATCCTTTTCAACTTATATTCAATTGAATAGACTGCAAAGACAAGATATTTAATGTTCCAACTGAGAAACTTTTTTGTTGTTGTAAATAATCATTAACTTAGAATTTAAAAGCAGCAACCCATTGCAAAAAAGTTGGCACAGGGGCATTTTTACCACTGTGTTACATGGCCTTTCCTTTTAACAACACTTGGTAAACGTTTGGGAACTGAGGAGACCAATTTTTGAAGCTCTTCAGGTGGAATTATTTCCCATTCTTGCTTGATGTACAGCTTAAGATGTTCAACAGTCCGGGGGTCTCCGTTGTGCTATTTTAGGCTTCATTATGCGCCACACATTTTCAATGGGAGACAGGTCTGGACTACAGGCAGGCCAGTCTAGTACCCGCACTCCTTTACTATGAAGCCACGCTGTTGTAACACGTGGCTTGGCATTGTCTTGCTGAAATAAGCAGGGGCGCCCATGATAACGTTGCTTGTATGGCAACATATGTTGCTGCAAAACCTGTATGTACCTTTCAGCATTAATGGTGCCTTCACAGATGTGTAAGTTACCCATGTCTTGGGCACTAATACACCCCCATACCATCACACATGCTGGCTTTTACACTTTGCGCCTATAACAATCTGGATGGTTCTTTTCCTCTTTGGTCCGGAGGACAGGACGTCCACAGTTTCCAAAAACTATTGGAAATGTGGACTTGTCAGACCACAGAACACTTTTCCACTTTGCATCAGTCCATCATAGATGAGTTTGGGCCCAGCGAAGCCGGCGGCGTTTCTGGGTGTTGTTGGTAAATGGCTTTGGCTTTGCATAGTAGAGTTTTAACTTGCATTTGCAGATGTAGCGACCAACTGAAGTTACTGACAGTGGTTTTCTGAAGTGTTCCTGAGCCCATGTGGTGACATCCTTTACACACTGATGTCGCTTTTTGATGCAGTACCGCCTGAGGGATCCAAGGTCTGTAATATCATCGCTTACGTGCAGTGATTTCTCCAGATTCTCAGAACCTTTTGATGATATAATAACCGTAGATGGTGAAATCCCTAAATTCCTTGCAATAGCTGGTTGAGAAATGTTGTTCTTAAACTGTTGGAGAATTTGCTCACGCATTTGTTCACAAAGTGGTGACGTTCGCCCCATCCTTGTTTGTGAATGACTGAGCATTTCATGGAAGCTGCTTTTATACTCAAGGTTTTATGCTAGTTGTTGTTGATGTTTTTGCTTTTTTAGAAAAATAGAATGTTGGTCCATCACCTCCTTGATTCTGTCGGTAGTACCGAGAACCAATTTACGTTAAATCTAACGGTAGCATATTTTGATACCTTTGTTGCACGGGACGTCACGGTCGGTTGCAGACTCAGCACGGGCTCAACCACTTGGCAGGCAAACAAGCATATTCGTAGCAAAATGATTTCAAGTAATGTAGGAGTTATCCATGCCAACAAAGCAAGCATGCCTGATAGAAAGCGCTCAAAAGTAAGGTTGCATTTTTTTTTTTAAATGTGCTAGCTCGATGCTAATTTACATTGGAAATGCCATATTAACACTACTGTACAAAAGTAGAGTAAAAAAAAAAGTAGACTAAACATTTTGTAAAACAAATGAGTAACAAATAGAGTAAAAAGTAGAGTTAAAAAAAAGTAGTGGTACAAAAGTAGAGTATAAAGTACAGTAATAAAAGAGGGAAAAGGTAGAGGCAAAAAATAGAGTAAAAAGGTAGAGTGAAAAAGTAAAGTTAAAAAGAGAGTAAAAATGTAGGGTAAAAAAGTAAAGTCAAAAAGTAGAGTAAAAAATAAAGTAAAAAGGTAAATAAAAATAAAATAAAAAAGTAGAGCAAAAAATTTGGGTAAAAAAGTAGAGTAAAGATTGAGTAAAACAAATGAGTGAGGAATAGAATAAAAAGTGTAGTAAAAAATGGAGAAAAAAGGTAGAGGCCAAAATAAAGTTTAAAAAAAAGTAGGGTGAAAAGCAGAGTAAAAATAGAGTAAATACAATGGGCAAGCAATAGAATAAAAAGTACAGTTAAAATAAAGTAAACAGTAGAGTAAAAAGGGTAAAAAAGTAGAGTAAAAATTTAGTAAAACAAATGAGTAAGGAATAGATTAAAAATTAGAGTAAAAAAAAGTAGGGGTATAAAAGTAGAGTAAAAAGTAGAGTAAAAATCGAGGTAAAAGGTAGAGGCAAAAAAATTTATAAAAAGGTCGAGTAAAAGGGAAAGTTAAAAAAAGAGAGTAAAAATGTAGTGTAAAAAGGTAAAGTTCAAAAGTAGAGTAAAAAGGTCAAGTAAAAAAAGTAGAGTAAAAAATTTGGGTAAAAAAGTAGAGTAAAAATTGAGTAAAACAAATGAGTAAGGAATAGAGTAAAAAGTTGAGTAAAAAAGTAGGGGTAAAAAAGTAGACAAAAAATAGAGAAAAAAAGTAGAGGCCAAAATAAAGTTTTTAAAAAAAGTAGAGTAAAAAAGTAAAGTAAAAAATAAGAGTAAAAAAGTACAGTAAAAATGTAGGGTTAAAAAGTAAAGTTAAAAATGTGAGTAAAAAAATAGAGTGTAAAGGTAGAGTAAAAAAGAGGGTAAAAAAGTAGGGTAAAAAAGAGAGTTAAAAGGTAGAGTAAAAAAGAGGGCAAAAAAGAGAGTAAAACGGTAGAGTAAAAAAGTAGGGTAAAAAAGAGTGAGAGCAGAGCAGCCAATCCTTAGTCAGGACATGCTGACAGCGCCTAGTAGAGCCACGGCGCTGCCTTCAGTGCCAGATGGATGGCGGCGAGGGTCCCCGAACAATATAGGATGCACTCAGCCGTATAATAAGTGATAAAAGCTTGTGTATTCGCCCTCCAGACTTTTGCCCCCCGCGAGTGAAGATCGGCCAGGGGCTCGTTTCTCTTTTCCCACCAGCGCTCCATTTTCTTTTCTATAAACCCTAAAAACCTGCCGCAATCTCAGCAGCGACTTGGGCGTGAATGATGATGATGTATGTTGTCACTCATCAATACGCTTTCCTTTCACCATCTACGCTCCGTAATATCATCAAAAGGTTCGGAGAATCTGGAGAAATCACTGCACGTAAGCGGCTAAGCCCGTGACCTTCCATCCCTCAGGCGGTACTGCATCAAAAAGCGACATCAGTGTGTAAAGGATATCACCACATGGGCTCAGGAACACTTCAGAAAACCACTGTCAGTAACTTCAGTTTGTCGCTACATCTGTAAGTGCAAGTTAAAACTCTACTATGCAAAGCCACAGCCATTTATCAACAACACCCAGAAACGCCGCCGGCTTCGCTGGGCCCAAGCTCATCTAAAATGGACTGATGCAAAGTGGAAAAGTGTTCTGTGGTCTGACGAGTCCACATTTCAAATTGTTTTTGGAAACTGTGGAACAAAGAGGAAAAGAACCATCCGGATTGCTCTCGGCGAAAAGTTCAAAAGCCAGCATCTGTGATGGTATGGGGGTGTATTAGTGCCCAAAGTATGGGTAACTTACACATCTGTGAAGGCACCATTAATGCTGAAAGGTACATACAGGTTTTGGAGCAACATATGTTGCCATCCAAGCAACGTTATCATGGGCGCCCCTGCTTATTTCAGCAAGACAATGCCAAGCTACGTGCTACAACAGCGTTGCTTCATAAAAAAATCTTGTCTTTGCAGTCCATTCAAATTAATATAAATTGAAAATACTTTGCAAATCATTGTATTCTGTTTTTATTTATGAAATACACAACGTGCCAACTTCACTGGTTTTCGGGTTTTGCACAAAAGAACCTTCTAGATCGGAGCCGACTGGATTAGAATGCAGACGAAATCCCCGCCGCGACTTTAGCGCTCATAAACGCTGCTACTTTACGACGTAATTACCTTCTAAAAAAGGAGTCGCACAATCAGCCGCCCTTTGGGAGGGTCCCGTTGTTGGCGGGATGAAAGGCTAGGGGCCGGCCTCAAAGCGTCCGACAAGGACACGTCGACGCCAGCTTTCTCTTTGCGAGACAATTCCCAAAAGTTGAGCCTTTTGGTCTTGGCGCAATAAAGAGAATGAAGCAAGCAGAAGAAAAACCTCAGCGACGGACACAAACGTGACACAACTATTCATTAAACTAGGGAGGAAATTACAAGTTGGTCACTATTAAAGAAAATGCACAAACCAGCAGTTTCTGAACAGAAATTTACCATATTTTTCGGACTATAAAGCGCACCTGTAAATAAGCCTCACCCACTACATTTTATAAGAAAAAATATTTTTCCATATATAAGTCGCAGATATATTGTGAAATTAGTTGTTTACACAGAAGGAATTTGTAAATGTTTACCTACCTTAATTGTGTCCAAACGGTTGTCATGATCCGTGGCCCAGATCATGTTTTGGTATTTTCGGTGAGTTTTGGACTCCCTCAGTTCCTGTTTTGTGCACCCTTGAGTTTGTTTTAGTTGCCATGGTTGCTTATTATTTTCACCTGCCTCTGATTGGTGTTCGGGACGCTCACCTGTTCCCCGAGCACTAATCAGAGGCATTATTTAAGCCTGCCTTTGCCGGTCAGTCGGCCTGGCTTCTTTGTTTACTTATGCTACAGTTCCTTGTCTTCTTGCCTATGCTAAGTGTTAGCCTTAGCTTCGAGTGCGATCGGCACATTTTTCCTCTGGCTTGTTTTCAGTTTTTGTTACTTGTTTGACTTTCGACAAATAAATGATGTTCCTACCTGCACGTCCTGTCCAGAGGGGTCTGTTTGCATCCCGGGGGAACGAACCTCGCAGCAAGCTGGGACCCCCAGCACGTAACAACGGTGTTAATAACACGGCAGTAAAACGGCTGATCAAACAAAACAGAAGTCATCGTCATGGACCCACTAGCTGTAGAAAGCTAGTTCTCCAATTAACTAAACAGACTCAAAAACTCCACGGTGACGCTTTGGTGAATTTACTGCGGAATATTTAAAAGTGAAACAATACAAAAAAAATGCCACTGTACGTTAATAATACTAAATGAGTTACTCGTAAACATGTTAGCAAATTAGCTAACGCTAACGATTATGATAGCACATACAAATATGCATGAAAACACTCCTAGAGACATCACACATGGTACGGTTTAGTAAGTAAGAATTGTTTTGGTTATATGGTAAAACTTTAAAATGTTGCTTGGAGTGATGAATGAAGAATCCATACTGGTAGAACCGCTATGGATGACTTAGAAGACGGAACGAAATTACGCTTCCAGTTCAAAGGTCTAAGAGCACAGCAGCACCTTGTCCAAAAGATAGCGCCATAGCACAATCAATAACACAGCTTTTCAGTGTATTTGCTTGTTTGTTTGTTTTTTAACGATTTGCATTATGGCCGTCAGCGAAGAAAAATCTGTGAATTAGCCTAACCGGGGGTTTCAAAGCGTAGGTAAAAAAAACTAGCGGCTTATAGTCCCGAATTTACGGTAGCAGCGGTGTGAATCTTTATAAAAAATGTTTCATTAATAGATTTTTTAAAATTATGAATCGATTTAGACCCCTGGAAGTTATTAATATAAACTTTAGTGCCCCCTGTTGCCTGAGGCAGGTACTACACCACTGGACACAACATTATCATTCTATAGCCTGTATACTTACATTTATTATTTAAATCTTGGTTCTCATTTGCCTGCGCCAGACAGAATCCATACTGGTAAAAACGCTATGGATGACTTCGAAGACGGAACGCAATTACACTTCCGGTTCAAAGGTCTAAACAGAAGAGCACTGCAGCACCTTGTCCAAAATATAGCGCCATAGCACAATCAATAACACAGCTTTTCAGTGTATTTGCTTGTTTTTTTTTAAAAACTATTTGCATTATGGCCATCAGCGAAGAAAAATCTGTGAATTAGCCTAACCGGGGGTTTCAAAGCGTAGGTAAAAAAAACTAGCGGCTTATAGTCCCGAATTTACGGTAGCAGCGGTGTGAATCTTTATAAAAAATGTTTCATTAATAGATTTTTTAAAATTACTAATCGATTTAGACCCCTGGAAGTTATTAATATAAACTTTAGTGCCCCCTGTTGCCTGAGGCAGGTACTACACCACTGGACACAACATTATCATTCTATAGCCTGTATACTTACATTTATTATTTAAATCTTGGTTCTCATTTGCCTGCGCCAGACAGAATCCATACTGGTAAAAACGCTATGGATGACTTCGAAGACGGAACGCAATTACACTTCCGGTTCAAAGGTCTAAACAGAAGAGCACTGCAGCACCTTGTCCAAAATATAGCGCCATAGCACAATCAATAACACAGCTTTTCAGTGTATTTGCTTGTTTTTTTTTAAAAACTATTTGCATTATGGCCATCAGCGAAGAAACATCTGTGAATTAGCCTAACCGGGGGGTTCAAAGCGTAGGTAAAATAAAAATAGCGGCTTATAGTCCAGAATTTACGGTAGCAGCGGTGTGAATCTTTATTATAACATTTTTTTCATTAATAGATTTTTGAAAATTATGAATCGATTTAGACCCCTAAAAGTTATTAATATAAACTTCAGTGCCCCCTGTTGCCTGAGGCAGGTATTACACCACTGGGCACAACATTAAGTGCGTCTTCCATTCTATAGCCTTTATACTCATATTTATTATTCATATTTTGGCTCTCACTTGCCTGCGCCAGACAGCGTACTTCATCTTGCCAGAGCGTAGGTTCTGCAAAATATGTCCGTCGTCTGTCGATACTTAGAAGGAAAATGTGTTTCAAGTGTTTGTTTTATCCATTTGTCATTCCTCCGCCACGGCGGGCTGCACAGCTGCAAGCCAGCGCTGCTTAATGCCGAGCAAGCAGGCAGCAGCCGCATGTAAACACGGCACTCGCTCGCCGCTGCTATTTCTGTAGGATCAGCGCACAAATCGATCAAAGATGGAAAGCGGGTCAATGCCAGGTAATCAGAGGAGCCAAACATAGCCGACAATATCGAGCTCGGTTATTGGGAAATATGCAGAAATGGAATGGAAACGCAGAGACTCTCGCTCGGTTTTTTTTATGAAAGCATACTCATATATCTGCATGATTTTGTGGACGTCATTAACCAAGGTTAGTCGCAGCCAATAAAGGACACTTGACCCCTGGGGGTGTGTTCAAATACTAGAATGTTCGTAATATATATCCAGTTGTATAGTCATTAATGACATTTCATTATCAGGCCTCTTTAAATGTAGTTTGTTAGAACTTTTTAGTAAAAATACAAAACCAAATAGTTGTTTGATATTATTTAGATATGGTATTTGTAGGTCAATGAAATCTATAAAAAGGCAAACATTGAGTTAAGGTTATTTCATGTGTTTTAAAAAGCTGGTTTAACCTGAGCCATGCAAGCCCCAGCACATACAGTAGGTGGCATGAAAACAACAGCACAGGTAATACATACATATATATATATATATATATATATATATACATATATATATATATATATATATATATATATATATACATACATATATATATACATACACTACCGTTCAAAAGTTTGGGGTCACCCAAACAATTTTGTGGAATAGCCTTCATTTCTAAGAACAAGAATAGACTGTCGCGTTTCAGATGAAAGTTCTCTTTTTCTGGCCATTTTGAGCGTTTAATTGACCCCACAAATGTGATGCTCCAGAAACTCAATCTGCTCAAAAGGAAGGTCAGTTTTGTAGCTTCTGTAACGAACTAAACTGTTTTCAGATGTGTGAACATGATTGCACAAGGGTTTTCTAATCATCAATTAGCCTTCTGAGCCAATGAGCAAACACATTGTACCATTAGAACACTGGAGTGATAGTTGCTGGAAATGGGCCTCTATACACCCATGTAGATATTGCACCAAAAACCAGACATTTGCAGCTAGAATAGTCATTTACCACATTAGCAATGTATAGAGTGTATTTCTTTAAAGTTAAGACTATATATATATAAGACTATATATATATATATATATATATATATATATATATATACACACATATACATATGCATGCATATATATGTATATACAGTATATATGTATGTATATATACATGCATATAAACACACTATA
Source organism: Entelurus aequoreus (assembly GCF_033978785.1). Lineage (NCBI taxonomy): Eukaryota > Metazoa > Chordata > Actinopteri > Syngnathiformes > Syngnathidae > Entelurus > Entelurus aequoreus. Next base: position 52,190,950 of record NC_084744.1, read on the forward strand.
TACACACTATATATATATATATATATATATATATATATATATATATATATATATATATATATATATATATATGTATATATATATATATATATATATATATATATATATATATATATATGTATATATATATATATATATATATATATATATATATATATATATATATATATATATATATATATGTATATATATATATATATATATATATATATATATATATATATATATATGTATATATATATATATGTGTGTATATATATATATGTATATATATATATATATATATATATATATATATATATATATATATATATATATATATATATATAGTATATATACATATAATATGCATAATATTTTGACACCTTGTCACTCATTAGTATGTACTACTTCAGTAGTAAAATAGTTTGTTTTCTTCTGTTTCGAATGAAAGTCCAGATGAGCAAAGTCTTGTAGAAATGGCTTTTTGGCGGCGACCAAAGGTGATTAGAAGCAGCGTGATCAGGATTGGACCGTCCTGGCTGATGATCCGTCACCTTCAATCAAGTCTCATGATTGCGTCTTATTGGTGCAGTCGAGCAATCAGGCGCTCTCAGAAATCAAGGTGGCATTTTGGCTGCCCTTGACCTGGAAAACATTCTCTCCCTTCTTCCTTGCCGCCACAAGCAGCGGAAAACATCTTTCCAATATCTCCAATTCTTCACGCTCAGGATGTTTGGGAGGACAGCGAGGTTAAGGTCGGACTCGCCGAGAGAAGGACGACAAACACAATTAATGGGAATGCAGCTCCAGTTCTCGGCCGGGAACGATGAACCCCAGCGACACGCCACGCCGTGCCTTGGCCTCGCTCGCTATATGCTATGCGGCGCACGCCCGCTCCGCGTCGGCTATAAATATCACTTATCAAGCTAACTGCTATCTCTCCTGAGAGCCAGCGAGCTGCAGACGGAGCGAATGAAGCGCACAAAAACACTGGTGCGGGCTTGATGGTTCGCCAGAATAAACTGCATCCGTCAGACACCAACTGGAAGTATGGCTGCCAGCCGTCCCTAGAAAAACGGAATCGTACGTGTTCCGTATTGAGCTGTTAAGGGACACACTTTGTCAAGTATTTTCAGGATTAAAGATAGTCTATAACAGGGGTGTCCAAAGTGTGGCCCACGGGCCATTTGCGGCCCGCAGCTCGTTTTTAATTGGCCCGCGACACCGGCAAAATGCAATTTGTGCTTAGCAAAAATGGAACCAGATCAAATTCCCCCAAAATGGGACCTGAAAACCAAAATTGCTGTTAACCTGTGCGTCTTTTACATGGTGTTTGATGAACATACACTACCGTTCAAAAGTTTGGGGTCACCCAAACAATTTTGTGGAATAGCCTTCATTTCTAAGAACAAGAATAGACTGTCGAGTTTCAGATGAGAGTTCTCTTTTTCTGGCCATTTTGAGCGTTTAATTGACCCTACAAATGTGATGCTCCAGAAACTCAATCTGCTCAAAGGAAGGTCAGTTTTGTAGCTTCTGTAACGAGCTAAACTGTTTTCAGATGTGTGAACATGATTGCACAAGGGTTTTCTAATCATCAATTAGCCTTCTGAGCCAATGAGCAAACACATTGTACCATTAGAACTAGGGCTGCAACAACTAATCGATTGAATCGATTAAAATCGATTACCAAAATAGTTGGCGATTAATTTAGTCATCGATTTGTTGGAACTATGCTATGCGCATGCGCGGAGGCTTTTTTTATTGTATTTTTTTTTTATTTTTATTTTTTTAAATTTTTTGTTGTTGTTTTTTTTTGTTTTATAAACCTTTATTTATAAACTGCAACATTTACAAACAGCTGAGAAACAATAATCAAAATAAGTACAAAAACACTACAAAACAGCGCCAGGGCGGCGCTGAGGCTACGTCTCATGAGGTGGCGTAAGCTAGCCAATGATGTGTCATGTGCAGCTCACGTGACGGCGGCGTCTCCTTTGCTGGAAACATTCGAAAAATGGCGCAGGAAAACACTACCGATAGTTCAGCAGAAAAACATCTTGAGGTTATTGCTTCAATGGAGAAAAGTGTACGACCTAAGTCGCCAAAAGTGTGGGAACACTTCACTTTAAAGACTTCAAAGAAGAGCGTTTCCTGCAAAATGGCACGGAAGTACAACATTGCTTCTGGAGCGCCTGAAGAAGAAACATGTTGGAGCCAGGGATGAAGGGAGGAACTCACAGTACGTAACTTTTTAAGTCCATAGTGGCAACAAGCATTCATGAGTTCAGCTTTTTTGTGAGTAACGTTAAAGTTATGCCTTTGTTGCAACGCGGGGCTGATAATGTGTCTCCGGCACATTTGACTCCGTTTTGAGAGAGAAAACGCACGGTTACCAATTTCGAAATAAACGTAACGGACAGAAATATCTCAGGTTGGTTTCATAATGGATCAATGTAGCCGGGCCGATAAAGCTATATAAATCTATTTAGATTTGAGTGACGCTTTAGTATAACTAAACGTTATGAAGGTGCTGGAATATTTCATGCTATTATTCAGAGGCAGCCTAAAATGAATCCTTTATTATTCACAACAGAAACGTGTACAATATCTGATTCAGTTCTGATGAGTTATATTTCTGTGTTATTATTGGTGTATGCTGCACCCCCAATGTCCACAACATGGTGCCAGTATGCTAGTTTTTTTCAATAAAATACTGGAAAGGATAGAAATGTAGTTTGTCTCTTTTATCCGATTATTAATCGAAGTAATAATCGACAGATTAATCGATTATCAAATTAATCGTTAGTTGCAGCCCTAATTAGAACACTGGAGTGATAGTTTCTGGAAATGGGCCTCTATACACCTATGTAGATATTGCACCAAAAACCAGACATTTGCAGCTAGAATAGTTATTTACCACATTAGCAATGTATAGAGTGTATTTCTTTAAAGTTAAGACTAGTTTAAAGTTATCTTCATTGAAAGGTACAGTGCTTTTCCTTAAAAAATAAGGACATTTCAATGTGACCCCAAACTTTTGAACGGTAGTGTATATACACATTTCTTGCAAGATATGGTAAGATTTAGAGTTTGCGAAAGCTAAATATTAATAATAATAAGTATTGATATTGATTGAACTAAATTGTACTAGTTTTTTGTTACGTTTCGTTTTATGTAGTTGCAGAGACGGCAGGCAAGTGCAGAAAAGAATGGTAATGGTAAGATTTTGAGTGTGCTAAGCCTTATAATGAAATAATCATACTAATATTGATAAATAATTAAATAATGAGAATAATTGATTCAACTACTTTGTATCAGTTTTTGTTACGTTAGGCATTCCGGAGTGCAGAGACGGCAGGCAAGTGCAGAAAATAAGTCTTCTTTACCAGACAAAGGCAGGTGCACAAATGGAAAAGAGACATATGAAGTGCAAAAGGTACAACGTTGGGGTACAAAGCAAAATAATCCAGTCCCCAAAAGCATCCTGATTGGCAACCAGGGACAGGTGACGGCGCCAGCGCTCAGCTGGCAAATGGAGGAAAAAAGGACGTGGAACAAAAAATAAGAGTGCTGGACAGGAAATCATGCAAAATAAAAAAAAACTAATAATAACTGGCATGTAAGAGGTTTTCGGGTCTTGAATGTACAACATACTTGCCAACCCTCCCGTTTTTAGCGGGAGACTCCCGGTATTCAGCGCCTCTCCCGATAACCTCCCGGCAGAAATTTTCTCCCGACGAACTCCCGGTATTCAGCCGGAGCTGGAGGCCACGCCCCCTCCAGCTCAATGCGGACCCGAGTGGGGACAGCCTGTTCTCACGTCCGCTTTCCCACAATATAAACAGCTTGCCTGCCCAATGACGTCATACCATCTACGGCTTTTAGAGAGTAGAGTGCACAACTGCGCACACAACAAGGAGACGAAGCATAAGAACGAGGAAGTTACAGACATGGCGACGCCGTTGACGAGCAGGATGAAGAAATACGCTTGCAAGTTCCAAAACGAATGGAAACAAGAATTTCAGTTCATCCAGGACAGTTCGAAGGGGAAGGGGTATGTAATTATGTTGCCTGTACATTTTGTAGAACAGACTTCTCCATTGAACACGGTGGCCGAGTCATGAACGGAGGAGAAGTTAAACAGGACAATACTGCCATCTACTGGATAGCCCCCGGAACACTGAAATTCAATATATGAAATACTTGAGTTGGTGAATTCTACCTGTAAATATACTCCCCTATTAACCACGCCCTCAACCACGCCCCCCAACCCCCACCTCCCGGTATCGGAGGTCTCAAGGTTGGCAAGTATGATGTACAAAAAAGTACAAAGTGGCCCCTAGAGCCTTCAACTTTTCTGTATGCGGCCCTTGCTGGAAAAAGTTTGGACACCCCTGGTCTATAAAATATGAATGGATTCCATGGTTAACACCAACTCCTGAAAAATAACCCCACACCATAATTCCTCCTACACCAAATGTCACACTCGGCACAATGCAGTCTGAAATGTAGCGTTCTCCTGGCAACCTCCGAACCCAGACTCGTCCATCAGATTGCCAGATGGAAAAGCGTGATTCATCACTCCAGAGAAGGCGTCTCCATTGCTCTAGAGTCCAGTGGCGACGTGCTTTACACCACTGCATCCCACGCTTTGCTTTGGACTTGGTGATGTATGGCTAAGATGCAGCTGCTCGGCCATAAACTGCATCCGTCAGACACCAACTGGAAGTATGGCTGTCAGTCGTCCCTAAAAAAAACTAATCGGACGTGTTCCGTTTTGAGCTGTCAAGGGACACACTTTGTCAAGTATTATAACTACCGCGAGGATTAAAGGTAGTCTGTAAAATATGAATCGATTCCATGGAAAACACTGATTTAGCCTGCGGGGCCCTGTCTACAAACCCCGTTTCCATATGAGTTGGGAAATTGTGTTAGATGTAAATATAAACAGAATACAATGATTTGCAAATCCTTTTCAACCCATATTCAATTGAATGCACTACAAAGACAACATATTTGATGTTCAAACTCATAAACTTTATTTTTTTTTTGCAAATAATAATTAACTCAGAATTTCATGGCTGCAACACGTGCCAAAGTAGTTGGGAAAGGGCATGTTCACCACTGTATTACATGGCCTTTCCTTTTAACAACACTCAGTAAACATTTGGGAACTGAGGAGACACATTTTTGAAGCTTCTCAGGTGGAATTCGTTCCCATTCTTGCTTGATGTACAGCTTAAGTTGTTCAACAGTCCGGGGGTCTCCCTTGTGCTATTTTAGGCTTCATAATGCGCCACACATTTTCAATGGGAGACAGGTCTGGACTACAGGCAGGCCAGTCTAGTACCCGCACTCTTTTACTATGAAGCCACGTTGACGTAACACATGGCTTGGCATTGTCTTGCTGAAATAAGCAGGGGCGTCCATGGTAACGTTGCTTGGATGGCAACATATGTTGCTCCAAAACCTGTATGTACCTTTCAGCATTATTGGTGCCTTCACAGATGTGTAAGTTACCCATGTCTTGGGCACTAATACACCCCCATACCATCACACATGCTGGCTTTTCAACTTTGCGCCTATAACAAACCGGATGGTTCTTTTCCTCTTTGGTCCGGAGGACACGGCGTCCACAGTTTCCAAAAACAATTTGAAATGTGGACTCGTCAGACCACAAAACACTTTTCCACTTTGTATCAGTCCATCTTAGATGAGCTCAGGCCCAGCGAAGCAGACGGCGTTTCTGGGTGTTGTTGATAAACGGTTTTCGCCTTGCATAGGAGAGTTTTAACTTGCACTTACAGATGTAACAACCAACTGTAGTTACTGACAGTGGGTTTCTGACGTGTTCCTGAGCCCATGTGGTGATATCCTTTACACGCTGATGTCGCTTGTTGATGCAGTACAGCCTGAGGGATCGAAGGTCACGGGCTTAGCTGCTTACGTGCAGTGATTTCTCCAGATTCTCTGAACCCTTTGATGATATTACGGAGCGTAGATGGTGAAATCCCTAAATTCCTTGCAATAGCTGGTTGAGAAAGGTTTTTCTTAAACTGTTCAACAATTTGCTCACGCATTTGTTGACAAAGTGGTGACCCTCGCCCCATCCTTGTTTGTGAATGACTGAGCATTTCATGGAATCTACTTTTATACCCAATCATGGCACCCACCTGTTCCCAATTTGCCTGTTCACCTGTGGGATGTTCCAAATAAGTGTTTGATGAGCATTCCTCAACTTTCTCAGTATTTATTGCCACCTTTCCCAACTTCTTTGTCACGTGTTGCTGGCATCAAATTCTAAAGTTAATGATTATTTGGAGGAAAAAAAATGTTTATCAGTTTGAACATCAAATATGTTGTCTTTGTAGCATATTCAACTGAATATGGGTTGAAAAGGATTTGCAAATCATTGTATTCCGTTTATATTTACATCTAACACAATTTCCCAACTCATATGGAAACGGGGTTTGTAGGTTTAGAGTTAACATTTAGGTTTTTATTCAACATTTAGGTTAAGATTCAACATATGGGTTTATATTTAGGATTTAGGTTTAAATTTAACATACCGATTTATATTTAAGATTAAGTTTAGATTTAACATTTAGATATAATATTTAGAATCAACATCTAATTTAAACTTCAATGTGATCAACATTGGCTAATTCTGAGAAAAGTGAGTTATATCTGCAAGAAAAATGCAACTGCACCCCAAAGAAAACAAGTCTTGTTCACTGAAATGAAAACAGAGCTATGAATGAAGCTAATTAATGTGTTCTTGTAATGAAGATGAAATTGTCTTCATGTTTGCAACAACAACACAAAAGGCTTTGTGTTGATAGGCGTCAAAAACCGCGGCTTTCTCTGCATTGTTGTGGTCGTGTTTGATTCGGCGCCAAGCACTGAGCAAACATCCGCCATCTTTATGTTGTCTGAACTGATTGTGTGGATCGATAGGAGTGCTTCAGAAGAAAAGGCATTCCTTTTCCAGTCCAGTGCAGTGCCTTCCCGTTAATTGCAGCGACGCATCAGCGCGGCGTCTGTGGCTGCCGTCCCGCTGTGACCAAAGTCTGAGTGTGCAGACACCTACGCGCGCCTACCCAGCATGCCTCAGCGTGGCCCAGCAGGCCCTGGCAGTGCTACACTGGGCCCCCGAAGGTAAGCGTGGCTCCTTTCCAGGCCGGCCAGCATGCGATGTGGTGTGAAATCCATCTGCAAAGCAGCTTTTTAATCTGTCACGTCTCGTGTTTGGATATTCGCAACGCTGTTCTGTGACGGCACACACCTTTGATGCCACATCTCCGCCACCGCACACCTTGCGCCGTAAATAACCCCGGGCGGCGATAGAAACCTCACATTTGTAGAGCGCTATGGATGCCGGAGCAATTTTTACACACATTTTTTTCCCAAAAATATGTCAGCAGAAACCATACACCTGACTGTAGATAACCACAATGTATCTCAAATGACATAATTTCACGTTCTGTTGTATGTACAATTTACTGTAAACATAAGGAGCTCAACATTAATAATTTGTAGGTTTTCCCCATTCAATGAAAACTATGCAAAAACACATACACTACCGTTCAAAAGTTTGGGGTCACCCAAACAATTTTGTGGAATAGCCTTCATTTCTAAGAACAAGAATAGACTGTCGAGTTTCAGATGAAAGTTCTCTTTTTCTGGCCATTTTGAGCGTTTAATTGACCCCACAAATGTGATGCTCCAGAAACTCAATCTGCTCAAAGGAAGGTCAGTTTTGTAGCTTCTGTAACGAGCTAAACTGTTTTTAGATGTGTGAACATGATTGCACAAGGGTTTTCTAATCATCAATTAGCCTTCTGAGCCAATGAGCAAACACATTGTACCATTAGAAGACTGGAGTGATAGTTGCTGGAAATGGGCCTCTATACACCTATGTAGATATTGCACCAAAAACCAGACATTTGCAGCTAGAATAGTCATTTACCTCATTAGCAATGTATAGAGTGTATTTCTTTAAAGGTAAGAGTAGTTTAAAGTTATCTTCATTGAAAAGTACAGTGCTTTTCCTTCAAAAATAAGGACATTTCAATGTGACCCCAAACTTTTGAACGGTAGTGTATACTACTGTGTGTGTGTGGGGAGGGGGGGCGTGGCCTGTGGACCTGCAGCGAAGCGGGGTGTGCCAGGACCGGCTTCGATATCAGCGACAGGTGCGTAGATGACCCACCTGGGAGTGTTTATCTGATCACCTGTCGCTCTGTTTAAGGCAGCAGCCGGGAAGGAGAGAGAGAGATTTGTTGATGGTGGAGAGCGAACACGAGCACGAGCACGAGTAAGAGGGACAAGAACTTATGGCTGAAAAGCAACCTAACGAACATTTATCGAAAAAGAAATCATTGTTGACAACGATGAACAAGGCTGTCATGTCCGTCCTTGGTGGTCTGAAGAACCCGGAGGAGCAAGACCTCCACATACTGTTACTAGGCAGATTTGACACCCACAACAACAATGACTAGTCCTATAATGATATTATAGTATTTTTCATCAATATTTATTATGTCTAACAGGTTAACATTACCGTATTTTTCAGACTATAAGGCGCACTTCAAATCTTTATAGTTTCTCAAAATGTATGGTATAATTCTGGTTGTGCTTACCTACCTCGAAGCTATTATTTTTGGTACATGGTGTCATGATAAGTGTGACCAGTAAATGGCAGTCATACATAAGAGATACGCGTAAACTGCAATATGACGCCAGTAAACAACATAAATAACCCCAGGCGACGATAAAAACCTCACATTTGTAGAGCGCTATGGATGCTGGAGCAGTTTTTACACACATTTTTTTCCCCAAAAAATGTCAGCAAAAACCATACACCTGACTGTAGATAACCAAAATGTATCTCATATGACATCATTTCACGTTCTGTTGTATGTACAATTTACTGTAAACATAAGGAGCTCAACAGAGAATGCTATTAATAAATTGTAGGTTTTCCCCATTCAATGAAAACTATGCAAAAACACATATACAACTGTTACTAGGCAGATTTGACACCCTCAACAACAATGACTGGTCCTATAATGATATAGTAGTATTTTTCACCAATGTTTATTCAGTTTGCCAGGTACCATATTTTTCAGACTGATAGGAGTGCACCATAAATATCAGACAAACAATACAAGGAAAGATGACATGCCAATACGTTCAATAACATAAAAACTATAGCACAAACATACGTTCAATACGTTCAATAACATAAAAACAATAGCACAAATAGCGGATTAAAAACACCAACACTGCAATAAAGCCAGATTAGCTGTACTGTGCTGTAGGTTATGGTAAGCAAATCAAGCGCTCCTTTTCTCCTACTTGTGCTTTAAACAGCCCGTCGTAAATTTCCACTTCTCGATTTTTTTTGTTAATCCTATTTTATGTGAATGGAGCTCATTTATCAATTTTAGAGCCGTTTAATACACGTTTGATTTATTACCTTACTTGCTACTGCTTCTATCACCATGTTCCTTTAATAAATGATTTGTATTATTAAACATCATAACCAAGTTGTCAGCCAAGTTCTTTGGGATATAAAATTGTATGCAGTATCGTCCTAGAAAACTCCTTGTAGGTTATTACCCTTCCTGAACCTTTTTAACAGGTCCTTTAAAACAGTATTTTAAACCACTGTGCCGCGGCACACTAGTGTGCCGTGAGATACAGTCTGGTGTGCCGTGAGAGATGATCTAATTTCACCTATTTGGGTTAAAAATGTTTTTTGCAAACCAGTAATCATAGTCTGCAAATGATGTGTTGTTGTTGAGTGTTGGTGCTCTCTAGAGATCGGCAGAGTAACCGTGTAATACTCTTCCATATCAGTAGGTGGCAGCTGTTAGCTAATTGCTTTGTAGATGTCGGGAACAGCGGGAGGCATAATGCAGGTAAAAAGGTATCTAATGCTTAAACCAAAAATAAACAAAAGGTGAGTGCCCCTAAGAAAAGGCATTGAAGCTTAGGGAAGGCTATGCAGAACGAAACTAAAACTGAACTGGCTACAAAGTAAACAAAAACATAATGCTGGACGACAGCAAAGACTTACTGTGGAGCAAAGACGGCGTCCACAAAGTACATCCGAACATGACATGACAATCGACAATGTCCCCACAAAGAAGGATTAAAAACTACTAAAATCTTCTTGATTGCTAAAACAAAGCAGATGCGGGAAATATCGCTCAAAGGAAGACATGAAACTGCTACAGGAAAATACCAAAAAAAGAGAAAAAGCCACCAAAATAGGAGCGCAAGACAAGAACTAAAACACTACACACAGGAAAACAGTAATAAACTCCAAATAAGTCAGGGCGTGATGTGACAGGTGTTGACAGTACACCTACTTTGAGACAAGAGCTATAGTGATGCATGCTTGGTTATGGTTTAAAGTCATATCCAACAATTGCGACAACGACTTTTTACTGTCAACGGAGTTTCGTTTTTTAATGATTTCTGCTGGTGGTGTGCCTCCGCATTTTTTCAACGGAAAAAAATGTGCCTTGGCTCAAAAAAGGTTGAAAAACACTGCTTTAGATCACTAAATAAAATAAGTACAGTATACTCTAGCCGCACCCACTACATTTTAGAAGGAAAATATATTTTTATAAACCACAGATATTCATAGTTATTTACACATAGATATTTTGTAAATGTATATTACATTAATTGTTAACAAACGGTGTCTGTAACCCGGCAGTAAAACAGTTGATCAAACAAAACAGAAGTCATCGTCATGGACCCACTAGCTGCGGAAGCTAGGGCTTCAATCAATTAAACAGACTCAATAAAGAATGCCATTGTAAGTTAATAATACTAACACAGACATCACACATGGGGCGGTTTAGCAAGTAAGAATTGTTTTAGTTGTATTGTAAAACTTACAAATGTTGCTTAAAGTGACGAATGTAGAATCCATAGGAGTGGAAAAGCTATGAACACTTCTACTGTCGGTTGAAAGCCCTAAATAGAAGGACACTGCAGCACCTGCAGTGAGTAAACTTGTCCAAAATCCATGAATTAGTCACATCGTTGTATAGGCCACATGGTCCAAAGCGTGGCAAAAAGTACGAGCTTATAGTCCGGAATGTACGGTAAATATGTCTGAAGTCCTTACCAAAGGAAACTAACCAAAGAGGAGGAACAGATGCAAAGTAGAGGGTTGATTTTCTCATGCACATGGGGCGGTTTAGCAAGTAAGAATTGTTTTAGTTGTATTGTAAAACTTACAAATGTTGCTTGGAGTGATGAATGTAGAATCCATAGGAGTGGAAAAGCTATAAACACTTCTACTATCGGTTGAAAGCACTAAATGGAAGGACACTGCAGCGCCTGCAGTGAGTAAACTCGACCAAAAGATTGTGCCATAGCACAAAAAATAACACCCTTTTTCAGTGTATTTGCCTGGTTTTTTTGTTTGTTTTATTTGAACTATTTGCATTATGGCCGTCAACGAAGAAAAATCCATAAATTAATAGGAGCTTATAGTCTGGAATTTACGGTAAATACAGTATATGTAAGGTATTTACCAAGTGAAACTAACCAAAGAGAAGGAGCAGAAATAAAGTAGAGGGTTTCCCTGCTCTTCAGGGGGGAGGGGGGGGGGGGGGGGGGGGGGAGCAGGGAAACCTGCGAAACAGGCTTGTAGGGATGAAATAGCCTCTGTGTTTTTTCCTGACCTAACGTATATTCCGCTCTACCCCCGGTATTGAGTACTGTATAACGGATAAACCACAGTAACCTCGACTATATATACCTGTATATATCAGTGTTTCCCATAAACTGCCAAGATACCTGTGGTGGTGGGGGCATGGCTATGGGCGTGGCTATGGGCGTGGTCACCATGACATCTTTGAGTAATTTGCATAATTTACTACAATGATTAGATTTTCTCTAAAAAGGCTCAAAAAATGTATACTTACTAATTAATAATAACAGTTTTGTTTTAAACGTCCATCCATCCATCCATCCATCCATTTTACAATATAATTACAACACTTTATGTACATATTTATATACAGATTTGAACAATAAGTTATTCACTGAAATATATTTATTAATTGTGGTTCTTACAAAAAATATATCTTATAAAATATAAAAGCTAAAATGTCTCAAAGCTCTGCCCCTTTAATTAGTGCATACTAAATAATTTAACTTCAGCCTACTACTACAACCATATTATTTACCAGCAACATAAAGTGAAACAGAGGCAGAGGTGTCCTGCCACAGTCAGTAACAAATAAACAGAAAACAGTAGTGGTGGTAGATAGACACAAAGCTTCATCAAACATCTGATCCACTGAACAAAGAGCTCCAAAAATCTTGAACTTTAGACTGCCATCAGTTTTACTCCCTACACTTAACCATGTGTTTCCTACTGCCTGCAGACTTTGCACCCTTTGTTATATACACATGTTGTGTTTCTAATATAAATACATTTAATAAAGTCAAATACAAATAAGGCAACAAGAGAAGTATCCTACACTTCTCTTTTGTAAAGTAAATCTGAACAGCCGATATGGGCATCTACATCAACTATATGATTTGCCTGAGAAGCTGGAGAGGACAAAAAAATAAAAAATAAAAATAAAAATAATAATTTTTTTTTTTTTTTTTTTTTAATGTTTTTATTTATTTTTATTTTTTTTTATTTGTGGCGGACGTAATTCTTTTGTGGCGGACCGCCACAAATAAATATATATATATATATATATATATATATATATATATATATATATATATATATATATATATATATATATATATATATATATATATATACATACTATACCCTTTAAACTGAGTAGTCAGGACAGGTGTGCAGGAGTCACTGACACGAAGCATGATCTGCACCACCGAGTAATATAGTATATTTATGTAGCGCTTTTCTCTAGTGACTCAAAGCGCTTTTACATAGTGAAACCCAATATCTAAGTTACATTTAAACCAATGTGGGTGGCACTGGGAGCAGGTGGGTAAAGTGTCTTGCCCAAGGACACATCGGTAGTGACTAGGATGGCGGAAGCGGGGATCGAACCTGGAACCCTCAAGTTGCTGGCACGGCCACTCTACCAACCGAGCTATACCGCTTAGAACCGTAACTAGGTTGTAAACCAGGACTATTCAACTGGAGGCCTGCGGGCCACATCCGGCCCACCAAAGATTTAAATTTGGCCCGCCAAACATCACCCAAATAGGCTTGATGAAACCATTAAAACTGGGTTGATCATGTATGCAGTACTCCCGCCACCCCACAGGGGGCAACAACGAGGTATATGTGTCACAATGAAGCAGCAGTGGGGTGAGTAGAAGACTACTACTCATTCAACCCTGGATAAAATCTAAATAAATTGTAAAAATCTGACTTTTAACAACAACTGGACAACAAAGTATGAATATTCTTCGAGTCATTGTTTCCTGGCGGACCTTTTAAGTGACGGACACATTGATCCGGACAAGCAGCAACAATGGTAGAAATCCCAACGTGTAAGTTTCATCACGAAATTTGGTCAAACATTTGTAAGTAGATATTGTGCATAAAGATAATTAGTTTGTTTTGTACTGAAATTGCTGACTTTGTGATGTCCTTTGTATTCGCGGTGGTTTTGTTTTTTGTCTGGGAGTAACGATCAATCCTTGTTTAATACATGCAGTGCTAAATTTGACCAGTAGAGGGCGACAACGCTGATGGTGATAAGTCACATACGATGTTTGGTGTGTGAATGTTGTGTAATTTCTGTATGTGTAAAAATGTGTAGTTTATTGTGTGAACATATTAAAACTAAACCTTTTATTTTATTTATGTAAAACACACAATGGACGTTATACTTTTGTTATGTTTATTTTATGTTTATATTTTCAGTCTTAAATGAAGAAAGAAGTAAAAAGGAAATAACACTGAGGGAGAAAATGTTGATAAAGAAAGAACATCAATCCTCAACAAAAACTACAGCTTCCTTTTTTTAATACTGTTAACTAGCTGCACACGCTGGAAACGAGTAGCGAGGGCGCAATAATGAATTTATTGAGAGTGCAGTGTAACGGATAATCAATTAAGTAAACGCAGTTTTAAAGAAATATAACCTGCGCAGGCACTTTCTGACCAAACATCCACATTTCGATGTCCGGCCCCTGAGCCTTTGGGCTCTTGAAACCCTTTTTTCATTATGTAGTTGAATAGCTCTGGTGTAAACACACTGTAAACAAACATGGCGTCCATTGTGTGGGACGTACTTGCACCAAATGTTCTGCTAACATTCCAGGAGGGGAAAAAAAACAAATGTGCTTCAACATATCAAACTTCATCAGCTGCTTGAAAAGCCGGCATTGCAACAACGGTGTTTTGAAAGCCTACAAATGATAAAGAAATGATAAAGAAGCTGCCCCAAAGCCAGCCACAAAGTAAAGCGGTTGTATTACATTTAAAAATCAATAGATACATGACTTATCGGTTATTGTATCGGCCATGAAAAGCAGGATTTTTTGAGAAAAAATGAGAACAAATGAGAACAAATGAGAACAAAATGAGAAAAAATGAGAAAAAATTAGAAAAAATGAGAAAAAGTGAGAAAAAAATAGAAAAATTAGAAGAAAAAAAAACTTAGGGCTCCTGCATCTGTAAATGACTGACAAATCAACAGAGATGGTTTAAGATGTGTAGCAATGCCTGCTTTTTTACAAAGCGGTATGCCTATACAGGGGCCGGGCTAATAAAGCTCAGGACTAGGGTTGTACGTATACCGGTATTGGTATAGTACCGCAATACTAATTAATCATATTCCGTACTATACTATACCGCCTCTAAAAACTACCGCCCGTGAAGGTGAAGTTATAACACTGAAATGCCCTCAGGAAGAGGTGCTTTAAGACATGGCCAGCTAGCTAGCGGCTAAAGTCCAGCCGCAGTATGCAGTGTTGTGGCTACTTCTAAATCACTAATCCTCGCCTCCATGGCGACAAATAAAGTAAGTTTTTCTTACAAGTATCATCCCTGCAGAACAAGGAATTGCTCAACATGCTTCACTACACACCGTAGCTCACCGTCGTCACAATGTAAACAAACGCCACTGGCGGATCTCCACCTAACATCCACTGTAATGATACCAAGTACAGGAGTGTATCTAGTTGATACTACTATGATTGTCCTTGGTGGATTTACACCTAACATCCACTGTAATGATACCAAGTACAGGAGTGTATCTAGTCGATACTACTATGATTTAAAGGCCTACTGAAACCCACTACTACCGACCACACAGTCTGATAGTTTATATATCAATGATGAAATCTTAACATTGCAACACATGCCAATACGGCCGGGTTAACTTATAAAGTGCAATTTTAAATTTGCCGCTAAACTTCCGGTTCGAAACGCCTCTGAGGATGACGTATGCGTGTGACGTAGCCCAGGGAACACGGATATGGCTTCCACATTGAAGCCAATACGAAACAGCTGTTTTCATCTCATTCTGGGTGTATTCTGGACATCTGTGTTGGTGAATTTGTTGCAATTATGTTCATTGCATTATGGAGAAAAAAGCTGAGCAAGCAAAGAAGAAAGTTGTCGGTGCGAAGCGTCTATTTTGCGAGGGAAGTCAGCAGCAACACGTACACAGCCGGCGCTTCTTTGTTTACATTCCCGAAAGATGCGGTCAAGATGGAAGAACTCGGATAACAGAGACTCTAACTAGGAGGACTTTTGACTTCGATACACAGACGCCTGTAGAGAACTGGGACAACACAGACTCTTACCAGGATTACTTTGATTTGGATGACAAAGACGCAGACGTGCTACCGTGAGTATGCAGCTTTGGCTTCCAAACATTTGATCGCTTGACCGTACGTGCGCGTCACGTACGTAACTTTTTTTAAATATATAAGCTTTATGAACCTTGGGTTAGGTGAACGGTCTTTTGGGCTGAGTGATTGTGTGTGTTGATCAGGTGTTTGAATTGTATTGGCGTGTTCTATGGAGCTAGGAGCTAGCAGAGGAGCTAGGAGCTAGTATAACAAACACGTAGGTGTTTTTATGCAGGATTAATTTGTGGCATATTAAATATAAGCCTGGTTGTGTTGTGGCTAATAGAGTATATATATGTCTTGTGTTTATTTACTGTTGTAGTCATTCCCAGCTGAATATCAGGTACCGTGAGTAGCAGCTGCGCTTCCAAACATTTGATCGCTTGACCGTACGTGCGCGTCACGTACTTTACTTTTTTTAAATATATAAGCTTTATGAACCTTGGGTTAGGTGAACGGTCTTTTGGGCTGAGTGATTGTGTGTGTTGTGCAGGTGTTTGAATTGGATTGGCGGCTTATATGGAGCTAGGAGCTAGGAGCTAGCATAGGAGCTAGGAGCTAGCATAACAAACACGTAGGTGTTTTTATGCAGGATTAATTTGTGGCATATTAAATATAAGCCTGGTTGTGTTGTGGCTAATAGAGTATATATATGTCTTGTGTTTATTTACTGTTGTAGTCATTCCCAGCTGAATATCAGGTCACCCCCGGCTCTCACAGCATCTTCCCTATCTGAATAGCTTCAACTCCCCACTAGTCCTTCACTTGCACTTTACTCATCCACAAATCTTTCATCCTCGCTCAAATTAATGGGGAAATTGTCGCTTTCTCGGTCCGAATCTCTCTCACTTCATGCGGCCATCATTGTAAACAATAGGGAACTTTGCGTATATGTTCAATTGACTACGCGACGCTACTTCCGGTAGGGGCAAGCCTTTTTTTTTATCAGATACCAAAAGTTGCGATCTTTATCGTCGTTGTTCTATACTAAATCCTTTCAGCAAAAATATGGCAATATCGCGAAATGATCAAGTATGACACATAGAATAGATCTGCTATCCCCGTTTAAATAAAAAAAATTCATTTCAGTAGGCCTTTAATTGATATTTTTTAGCATCACACGGTCTTTTTTCGTTTTTAAAAAAATTTATATTATGTTTATAAAGTCAGGAAATACGTCCCTGGACACGTGAGGACTTTGTTTGTGTACTTGTGGAGGGGGGCGTGGCCTGCGGACCTGCAGCGAAGCGGGGTGTGCCAGGATCGGCTTAGAGATCAGCGACAGGTGCGTAGATGGCCCACCTGGGCCTGGTTATATAATCACCTGTCGCTCTGTTAAAAGGCAGAGAGAGAGGTGGAGCTGGAGCGAGAGCGAGAGAGAGAGAGAGAGACGAACGAACACTTGCTGAAAAGCAACACAAACTGCATCGAAGACAGAATAAAACAGTGTTGTAAACCTGAACCTGAATTGTCATGTCAGTGCTTGGTGGTACGAGGAACCTGGAGACGAGAAACCTCCACAGTACTATGTATGATCCTGTAACTACTTGGTATCGGATCGATACCAAAATTTGTGGTATCATCCAAAACTAATGTAAAGTATCAAACAACAGAAGAATAAATGATTATTACATTTTAACAGAAGTGTAGATAGAACATGTTAAAAGATAAAGTAAGCATATATTAACAGTAAATGAACAAGTGGATTAAAAATAAATTGTCCTTAATAATTTTGACAAAATAATAAAATGATAAATGACACAATATGTTACTGCATATGTCAGCAGCTAAATTGGGAGACTTTGTTTGTTTACTTACTAATAAAAGACAAGTTGTCTTGTATGTTCACTATTTCATTTAAGGACAAAATTGCAATAATAAACATATGTTTGATGTACCCGAAGATTTGTTTGTTAAAATAAAGCCAGTAATGCGATTTTTTGTGGTCCCCTTTATTTAGAAAAGTATCAAAAAAGGACCGAAAAGTATCGAAATACATTTTGGTACCGGTACCAGTACTACAAGTGACTAAATGATAATAACAAAAAGTGTGTTTGTGATTATTCTTCCTCTCCTGGCACTCGACAGCGCTGGAAGAGGAGACGTAAAGGGAAGCCAATTCTCTCCGAGCTAATCTTCCACCACGTAGCAATTTTAGCAGGAGGAACTGCAGCAGTCTTTAAAGGCGCCCGGGGGAGGTGGCCTCAGGTTAGATGAGAGTGCGGCATGGACCTGCCAGTCCAGTGGAAATCAATAAGTGGTTGCCATTGACAGGAAGAGTTTGTTCATTAGGATGGAACTTTTCTTTCACGCTAGAGTCCTAGCACGAAAAAACAGTTCCTCGAGTATTGAGTATTGGCCCTTACCGATATCAAACCGATAAAATATCAGCATGAATCATACATAATTAGTAGTGGGAAATGTTAGAAAAGGTCAAACAGAAAACAATGGTAACTTTGAAAAACACTGACCTATTTATTATGAACCGTCTGGAATGGACTTATACTGTCTTTAAGTTGAAGTGGAGTGGTAGTTGTTTTTTGTGGCGACACCTCACGGTCCCAAGAATTAATGAGGTAAAGCTCATGACGCAGTAAGCTGAATGATGTGGACACGTTTGTTACTGGATACTTTCTAATATGCTTCTTCCTTGGAGATTTTGTATGTGAAAGTAATATACAACTGTAATTGTTTGGTACTTGATTATATTGACAAATGTGCTGTTTTATTGTTCAATGATTATTATGTATGTTTAGCGTGTATGCTATTGTGTGCTTAGCTGTTGTGTAGCAGTTTGTAGCCTTTTGTCATGATTAGTTCCCGATCCTAAAAGCCATATATCAGTTGCCGATATCAACGTCGAGTCATGATTAGTTCTCGATCCTAAAGCCACATGTCAGTTGTAGATATCAACATCAAGTCATGATTAGTTCCCGATCCTAAAAGCCATATATCAGTTGCTGATATCAACGTCGAGTCATGATTAGTTCCAGATCCTAAAGCCATATATCAGTTGTCGATATCAACACCGAATCATGATTAGTTCTCGATCCTAAAGCCATATATCAGTTGTCGATATCAACATTGAGTCATGATTAGTTCCCAATCCTAAAGCCATATATCAGTTGTCGATATCAACGTCAAGTCATGATTAGTTCCCGATCCTAAAGCCATATATCAGTTATCAATATCAATG
The DNA here is from genome assembly GCF_033978785.1 of Entelurus aequoreus. Taxonomy (NCBI): domain Eukaryota; kingdom Metazoa; phylum Chordata; class Actinopteri; order Syngnathiformes; family Syngnathidae; genus Entelurus; species Entelurus aequoreus. The sequence continues at coordinate 52,209,962 of NC_084744.1, forward strand.
TTGTGTCATGATTAATTCCCGATCCTAAAGCCATATATCAGTTGTCGATATCAACGCCAAATCATGATTAGTTCTCAATCCTAAAGCCATATATCAGTTGTCGATATCAACATTGAGTCATAATTAGTTCCTGATCCTAAAGCCTTATATCAGTTGTCGATATCAACGTCGAGTCATGATTAGTTCCCGATCCTAAAGCCATATATCAGTTGTCGATATCAACGTCAAGTCATGATTAGTTTCCGATCCTAAAGCCATATATCAGTTGTCGATATCAACATTGAGTCATAATTAGTTCCTGATCCTAAAGCCTTATATCAGTTGTCGATATCAACGTCGAGTCATGATTAGTTCCCGATCTTAAAGCCATATATCAGTTGTCGATATCAACGTCAAGTCATGATTAGTTTCCGATCCTAAAGCCATATATCAGTTGTCAATATCATTGTTGTGTCATGATTAATTCCCGATCCTAAAGCCATATATCAGTTGTCGATATCAACGCCGAATCATGATTAGTTCCCGATCCTAAGGCCATATATCAGTTGTCAATATCAACATTGAGTCATGATTAGTTCCTGATCCTAAAGCCTTATATCAGTTGTCGATATCAACGTCGAGTCATGATTAGTTCCCGATCCTAAAGCCATACATCAGTTGTCGATATCAACGTCGAGTCATGATTAGTTCCCGATCCTAAAGCCATACGTCAGTTGTCGATATCAACGTCAAGTCATGATTAGTTCCTGATCCTGAAGCCATATATAAGTGGTTGCCATTGACAGGAAGAGTTTGTTCATTAGGATGGAACTTTTCTTTCACGCTAGAGTCCTGCCACGAAAAAACAGTTCCTCGAGTATTGAGTATTGGCCCTTACCGATATCAAACCGATAAAATATCAGCATGAATCATACATAATTAGTAGTGGGAAATGTTAGAAAAGGTCAAACAGAAAACAATGGTAACTTTGAAAAACACTGACCTATTTATTATGAACCGTCTGGAATGGACTTATACTGTCTTTAAGTTGAAGTGGAGTGGTAGTTGTTTTTTGTGGCGACACCTCACGGTCCCAAGAATTAATGAGGTAAAGCTCATGACGCAGTAAGCTGAATGATGTGGACACGTTTGTTACTGGATACTTTCTAATATGCTTCTTCCTTGGAGATTTTGTATGTGAAAGTAATATACAACTGTAATTGTTTGGTACTTGATTATATTGACAAATGTCCTGTTTTATTGTTCAATGATTATTATGTATGTTTAGCGTGTATGCTATTGTGTGCTTAGCTGTTGTGTAGCAGTTTGTAGCCTTTTGTCATGATTAGTTCCCGATCCTAAAAGCCATATATCAGTTGCCGATATCAACGTCGAGTCTTGATTAGTTCTCGATCCTAAAGCCACATGTCAGTTGTAGATATCAACATCAAGTCATGATTAGTTCCCGATCCTAAAAGCCATATATCAGTTGCTGATATCAACGTCGAGTCATGATTAGTTCCAGATCCTAAAGCCATATATCAGTTGTCGATATCAACACCGAATCATGATTAGTTCTCGATCCTAAAGCCATATATCAGTTGTCGATATCAACATTGAGTCATGATTAGTTCCCAATCCTAAAGCCTTATATCAGTTGTCGATATCAACGTCGAGTCATGAGTAGTTCCCGATCCTAAAGCCATATATCAGTTGTCGATATCAACGTCAAGTCATGATTAGTTCCTGATCCTAAAGCCATATATAAGTGGTTGCCATTGACAGGAAGAGTTTGTTCATTAGGATGGAACTTTTCTTTCACGCTAGAGTCCTGCCACGAAAAAACAGTTCCTCGAGTATTGAGTATTGGCCCTTACCGATATCAAACCGATAAAATATCTGCATGAATCATACATAATTAGTAGTGTGGAATGTTAGAAAAGGTCAAACATAAAACAATGGTAACTTTGAAACCTTTGACCTATTTATTATGAACCGTCTGGAATGGACTTATACTGTCTTTAAGTTGAAGTGGAGTGGTAGTTGTTTTTTGTGGCGACACCTCACGGTCACAAGAATTAATGAAGTAAAGCTCATGACGCAGTAAGTTGAATGATGTGGACACGTTTGTTACTGGATACTTTCTAATACTGTATACTTCTGCCTTGGAGATTTTGTATGTGAAAGTAATATACAACTGTAATTGTTTGGTACTTGATTATATTGACAAATGTGCTGTTTTATTGTTCAATGAATATTACTTATGTTCAGCGTGTATGCTATTGTGTGCTTAGCTGTTGTGTAGCTGTCCGTAGCCTATTGTCATGATTAGTTCCCGATCCTAAAAGCCATATATCAGTTGCCGATATCAACGTCGAGTCATGATTAGTTCCCGATCCTAAACCCACAAGTCAGTTGTAGATATCAACATCAAGTCATGATTAGTTCCCGATCCTAAAACCATGTTTCAGTTGTCGATATCAACGTCAAGTCATGATTAGTTCCCGATCCTAAAGACATATATCAGTTGTCAATATCAATGTCGAGTCATGATTAGTTCCTGATCCTAAAGCCTTATATCAGTTATCGATATCAACGTCGAGTCATGATTAGTTCCCGATCCTAAAGCCATATATCAGTTGTCGATATCAACGTCGAGTCATGATTAGTTCCCGATCCTAAAGCCATATATCAGTTGTCGATATCAACGTCGAGCCATGATTAATTCCGGATCCTAAAGCCATATTTCAGTTGTCGATATCAACGTCAAGTCATGATTAGTTCCCGATCCTAAAGCCATATATCTGTTGTCGATATCAATGTCGGGTCATGATTAGTTCCCGATCCTAAAGCCATATATCAGTTGTCGATATCAACGTGAAGTCATGATTAGTTCCCGATCCTAAAGTCATATATCAGTTGTCGATATCAATGTGTAGTCATTATTAGTTTTCGATCCTAAAGCCATATATCAGTTATCGATATCAATGTCGAGTCATGATTAGTTCCCGATCCTAAAGCCATATATCAGTTGTCGATATCAACGTCAAGTCATGATTAGTTCCCGATCCTAAAGCCATATACTGTATCAGTTGTCGATATCAACGTCGAGTCATGATTAGTTCCCGATCCTAAAGCCATACATCAGTTGTCGATATCAACGTCGAGTCATGATTAGTTCCCGATCTTAAAGCCATATATCAGTTGTCAATATCAATGTTGTGTCATGATTAGTTCCCGATCCTAAAGCCATATATGAGTTGTCAATATCAAGGTCGAGTCATGATTAGTTCCTGATTTTAAAGCCATATATCAGTTGTCGATATCAATGTCGAGTCATGATTAGTTCCTGATCCTAAAGCCATACATCAGTCGTCAATATCAACATCGAGTCATGTTTAGTTCCCGCATAGTTTTCATTGAATAGGGAAAATCACGCATAGCATTCTCTGCTGAGGTCCTTACCGTTACAGTAAATTGTACATACAATAGAGTGTGTATCTATAGCCTAGCATGTTTACCTTTTGTAAATGACTTTAGTAAAATAGAAGACTCTCAGTGCGCTCATTGAAGGACATTTAGATGTTAACTGGCTTTCCACCTTTGCATAAGCTTGTGTTTGCCGAACGTGTTAGACTTTAGGTGTGAAGTGGGCTCAAACGCGGTACGTCTAGAGGTTTGCGTCCATTAAAAGATCAAAAACACACATGGGAAACCATCAGATCGATATTTGACACTTGTGCATGCACTTTACTGCAAAAAGAAAGCAAAGGAAAAATAATTTGTGTAAAGCAAGGAGCTTTAAAAATATATATTTTTTGAAACAATAACCTGAAACAGGAGATTTTGAGGTGTTTATCATTCACAAGTCCTTATGTAAGACAAAAACACATGTGTTTTTTCTTTGTTTATGCATTCTAACTCGTAAATAAAGTCTTACAAAAGTCAGGTAACACTGGAGCTAATGGAAGTCTAAAAAAACATACAAAAACCTCAACTAAGGATTTATATACATGCTGTTAGTATACCGTATTTTTCGGAGTATAAGTCACCCCGGAGTATAAGTCGCACCGGCCGAAAATGCATAATAAAGAAGGAAGAACACATATAAGTCGCACTGGAGTATAAGTCGCATTTTTTGGGGAAATTTATTTGATAAAAGCCAACACCAAGAATAGACATTTGAAAGGCAATTTAAAATAAATAAAGAATAGTGAACAACAGGCTGAATAAGTGCACGTTATATGAGGCATAAATAACCAACTGAGAACGTGCCTGGTATGTTAACGTAACATATTATGGTAAGAGTCATTCAAATAACTATAACATATAGAACATGCTATACGTTTACTAAACAATCTGTCACTCCTAATAGCTAAATCCCATGAAATCTTATACGTCTAGTCTCTTACGTGAATGAGCTAAATAATATTATTTGATATTTTACGGTAATGTGTTAATAATTTCACACATAAGTCGCTCCTGAGTATAAGTCGCACCCCCTGCCAAACTATGAAAAAAACTGCGTCTTATAGTCCGAAAAATACGGTATATGCAGTGTAGTAACATTCATACTAACATGTATTATTTACCTATTTTGCTCATTTTAAGCATACGGCGGGAGATTCATTTCACAGATGCATCACAACGTTCGCTTTCCCTTCAACAACACTACTACTAAATAAATAAATAAATAAATGGGTATACTTGTATAGAGCTTCTCTACCTTCAAGGTACTCAAAGCGCTTTGACACCATTTCCACATTCACCCATTCACACACCGATGACGGGAGCTGCCATGCAAGACCCTAACCACGACCCATCAGGAGCAAGGGTGAAGTGTCTTGCTCAAAGACACAACGGACGTGACGAGGTTGGTAGAAGGTGGGGATTGAACTTGCCAAGGGACATGTAAGCAAATATTAACATTGCTGTATGTATACTTTTGACCCAGCAGATTTGGTCACATTTTCAGTAGACCCATAATAAATTCTGAAATATCAGAGCATATGGAAAGAAGTTATGACTGTTAGAGTTTTCCATCACAAGGGGATCTATTGCTGTCGATATCAACGTTGAGTCATGATTAGTGCCCGATCCTAAAGCCATGTATCAGTTGTCGATATCAACGTCGAGTCATGATTAGTTCCTGATCCTAAAGCCATGTATCAGTTGTCGTATCAACGTCGAGTCATGATTAGTTCCTGATCCTAAAGCCATATATCAGTTGTTGATGTCAACGTCGAGTCACGATTAGTTCCTGATCCTAAAGCCATATATATCAGTTGTTGATGTCAACGTCGAGTCATGATTAGTTCCTGATCCTAAAGCCATATATCAGTTGTCGATATCAACGTCGAGTGATGATTAGTTCCCAATCCTAAAGCCATATATCAGTTGTCGATATCAACGTCGAGTCATGATTAGTTCCCCATCCTAAAGCCATCTATCAGTTGTCGATATCAACGTTGAGTCATGATTAGCTCCTGATCCTAAAGCCATGTATCAGTTGTCGTATCAACGTCGAGTCATGATTAGTTCCTGATCCTAAAGCCATATATATCAGTTGTTGATGTCAACGTCGAGTCATGATTAGTTCCTGATCCTAAAGCCATATATCAGTTGTCGATATCAACGTCGAGTGATGATTAGTTCCCAATCCTAAAGCCATATATCAGTTGTCGATATCAACGTCGAGTCATGATTAGTTCCCCATCCTAAAGCCATCTATCAGTTGTCGATATCAACGTTGAGTCATGATTAGCTCCTGATCCTAAAGCCATACATCAGTTGTCGATATCAACGGCAAGTCATGATTAGCTCCTGATCCTAAAGCCATATATCAGTTGTCGATATCAATGTCGAGTCATGATTAGTTCCTGATCCTAAAGCCATACATCAGTTGTCAATATCAACATCGAGTGATGATTAGTTCCCATTCCTAAAGCCATATATCAGTTGTCGATATCAACGTCGAGTCATGATTAGTTCCTGATCCTAAAGCCATATATCAGTTGTCGATATCAACGTTGTGTCATGATTAGTTCCCGATCCCAAAGCCATAGTAGTTTTCTTTGGGCCTGTTTTGTTGCCAATGGAACTGGTGCTTTACAGAGAGTAAATGGGACAATGGAAAAGGAGGATTACCTCCAAATTCTTCAGGACAACCTAAAATCATCAGCCCGGAGGTTGGGTCTCGGGCGCAGTTGGGTGTTCCAACAGGACAATGACCCCAAACACACGTCAAAAGTGGTAAAGGAATGGCTGAATCAGGCTAGAATTAAGGTTTTAAAATGGCCTTCCCAAAGTCCTGATTTAAACGTGTGGACAATGCTGAAGAAACAAGTCTGTTTTCAGAAAACCAACAAATGTAGCTGAACTGCACCAATTTTGTCAAGAGGAGTGGTCAAAAATTCAAGCAGAAGCTTGTGGATGGCTACCAAAAGCGCCTTATTGCAGTGAAACTTGCCAAGGGACATGTAAGCAAATATTAACATTGCTGTATGTATACTTTTGACCCAGCAGATTTGGTCACATTTTCAGTAGACCCATAATAAATTCATAAAAGAACCAAACTTCATGAATGTTTTTTTGTGACCAACAAGTATGTGCTCCAATCACTCTATCACAAAAAAATAAGAGTCGTAGAAATTCTTGCAAGCTCAAGACAGCCATGACATTATGTTCTTTACAAGTGTATATAAACTTTTGACCACGGCTGTATGTGTTCTTGTCTTACATGCAAATTGTGTATGAGGTATATGAAAAGTGCAACTCCCCTTTAAATGTGGGACTCCAAAATAAATGCACTTTGTCTTCGAGGACACTACATACAAAAGTAACAAAACACTACAGACCCAATTGCATTTGCATCATAAAAAAAAAGAAAAAGTACCCAGGAAGAGTTGAAAGCTTGTTTTGAAAAAGGTTAGAGAGAGAGTAAAATAAGGTTTCCCTGCACTTGAAAGAGAATAATGGGAGACAAATGCGCCTCCGCAGCTTGGCAAACCACCACAGACCTCCTCTGGGCCAATATGAAGTATTTACATCTATATTGCTACATAATGCGCCTAAATCATGCGCTTTCCTCTTCCCCCGCTCCCGTCTAAAGAGCAGCGAGATGCGCTATTAATGATACATGAAGAGAATTACATTTTGTCTAATAGGCCCAAAGAAGCAGGGCGAGTGTGCATTCCTTTGCGCTCGTTCTGCAGCGAAGACGCTTCTCTTATTGCTTCAAGTCCATCCGCGTTCAGACAAAGTGATTTAATCGCTCGCCACTTCATGTGGAGTCACAACGATCACGGAAGCATCAAGGCGCATCCCGAGTGGGGAGCTGAGAGGGCCTTCTGATAGTGACAGACTCCCCGCGTCTTCTGGAAGCAGCGGAAAACTTGAAGGTTTGAGTTCAAGTATTTATCGTTTCAGAAACAAAAGAAGTTAAAGCTGCAAGCAGCGTTGAACGGGCCCCTCACGCCCCTGTGCAACACGGCGGGAACACATGACGGATGCGATCGTGTCCTTCCCGGTGACCCGACGCACCATCAAAAAATTCTGAAAGATCGGAGCATATGGAATGAAGTTATGACAGTTAGAGGTTGCCATCACAAATGGAGCTATTGCTGTCGATATCAACTATGAGTCATGATTAGTTCCCGATCCTAAAGCCATATATCAGTTGTCGATATCAACTATGAGTCATGATTAGTTCCCGATCCTAAAGCCATATATCAGTTGTCGATATCAACGTCGAGTCATGATTAGTTCCTGATCCTAAAGCCATATATCAGTTGTCGATATCAACGACAAGTCATGATTAGTTCCCGATCCTAAAGCCATATATCAGTTGTCGTATCAACGTCGAGTCATGATTAGTTCCTGATCCTAAAGCCATATATCAGTTGTCGATATCAACGACAAGTCATGATTAGTTCCCGATCCTAAAGCCATATATCAGTTGTCGTATCAACGTCGAGTCATGATTAGTTCCTGATCCTAAAGCCATATATATCAGTTGTCAATATCAGCGTCGAGTCATGATTAGTCCCCGATCCTAAAGCCATATATCAGTTGTCGATATCAATGTCAAGTCATGATTAGTTCCCGATCCTAAAGCCATATATCAGTTGTCGATATCAATGTCAAGTCATGATTAGTTCCCGATCCTAAAGCCATATATCAGTTGTTGATATCAATGTCAAGTCATGATTAGTTCCCGATCCTAAAGCCATATATCAGTTGGCGATATCAACGTTGAGTCATGATTAGTTCCCGATCCAAAAGCCATATATCAGTTGACGATATCAACGTCGAGTCATGATTAGTTCCCGATCCTAAAGCCATATATCAGTTGACGATATCAACGTCGAGTTATGATTAGTTCCCGATCCTAAAGCCATATATCAGTTGTCGATATCGACGGCGAGTCATGATTAGTTCCCGATCCTAAAGCCATATATCAGTTGTCGATATCAATGTCAAGTCATGATTAGTTCCCGATCCTAAAGCCATATATCAGTTGTCGATATCAACATCAAGTTATGATTAGCTCCCGATCCTAAAGCCATATGTCAGTTGCCAATATCAATGTTGTGTCATGATTAGTTCCCGATCCTAAAGCTATTTATCAGATGTCGATATAAACGTCAAATCATGATTAGTTTCCGATCCTAAAGCCATATATCAGTTGACGATATCAACGTCGAGTTATGATTAGTTCCCGATCCTAAAGCCATATATCAGTTGTCGATATCGACGGCGAGTCATGATTAGTTCCCGATCCTAAAGCCATATATCAGTTGTCGATATCAATGTCAAGTCATGATTAGTTCCCGATCCTAAAGCCATATATCAGTTGTCGATATCAACATCAAGTTATGATTAGCTCCCGATCCTAAAGCCATATGTCAGTTGTCAATATCAATGTTGTGTCATGATTAGTTCCCGATCCTAAAGCTATTTATCAGATGTCGATATAAACGTCAAATCATGATTAGTTTCCGATCCTAAAGCCATATATCAGTTGTCGATATATCAACGTCAAGACGTGATTAGTTCCTGATCCCAAAGCCATTAATCAGTTGTCGATATCAAGGTCAAGTCATGACTAGTTCCCGATCCTAAAGCCATATATCAGTTGTCAATATCAACTTCGAGTAATGATTAATTCCCGCTTCTAAAGCCATATATCATATATCATGTCCTCCCAGGTTCCCTGACCCATCATTAAAAAATTCTGAAATATCAGAGCATATGGAAAGAAGTTATGACTGTTAGAGTTTTCAATCACAAGGGGAGCTATTGCTGTCGATATCAACGTTGAGTTATGATTAGTTCCCGATCCTAAAGCCATGTATCAGTTGTCGTATCAACGTCGAGTCATGATTAGTTCCTGATCCTAAAGCCATATATATCAGTTGTCGATATCAGCGTCGAGTCATGATTAGTTCCCGATCCTAAAGCCATATATCAGTTGTCAATATCAATGTCAAGTCATGATTAGTTCCCGATCCTAAAGCCATATATCAGTTGTCGATATCAATGCCAAGTCATAAATAATAAATAATGATAAATGGGTTATACTTGTATAGCGCTTTTCTATCTTCAAGTCATGATTAGTTCCCGATCCTAAAGCCATATATCAGTTGTCGATATCAACGTCGAGTTATGATTAGTTCCCGATCCTAAAGCCATATATCAGTTGTCGATATCGACGTCGAGTCATGATTAGTTCCCGATCCTAAAGCCATATATCAATTGTCGATATCAACGTCGAGTCATGATTAGTTCCCGATCCTAAAGCCATATATCAGTTGTCGATATCAACATCAACTTATGATTAGTTCCCGATCCTAAAGCCATACATCAGTTGTCAATATCAATGTTGTGTCATGATTAGTTCCCGATCCTAAAGCCATATATCAGATGTCGATATCAACGTCAAGTCATGATTAGTTTCCGATCCTAAAGCCATATATCAGTTGTCGATATCAACGTCAAGACATGATTAGTTCCTGATCCCAAAGCCATTAATCAGTTGTCGATATCAAGGTCAAGTCATGATTAGTTCCCAATTCTAAAGCCATATATCAGTTGTCAATATCAACGTCGAGTAATGATTAATTCCCGCTTCTAAAGCCATACATCATTTATCATGTCCTCCCAGGTTCCCTGACCCATCATTAAAAAATTCTGAAATATCGGAGCATATGGAAAGAAGTTATGACTGTTAGAGTTTTCAATCACAAGGGGAGCTATTACTGTCGATATCAACGTTGAGTTATGATTAGTTCCCGATCCTAAAGCCATGTATCAGTTGTCGTATCAACGTCGAGTCATGATTAGTTCCTGATCCTAAAGCCATATATATCAGTTGTCGATATCAGCGTCGAGTCATGATTAGTTCCCGATCCTAAAGCCATATATCAGTTGTCGATATCAATGTCAAGTCATGATTAGTTCCCGATCCTAAAGCCATATATCAGTTGTCGATATCAATGCCAAGTCATAAATAATAAATAATGATAAATGGGTTATACTTGTATAGCGCTTTTCTACCTTCAAGTCATGATTAGTTCCCGATCCTAAAGCCATATATCAGTTGTCGATATCAATGTCAAGTCATGATTAGTTCCCGATCCTAAAGCCATATATCAGTTGTCGATATCAATGTCAAGTCATGATTAGTTCCCGATCCTAAAGCCATATGTCAGTTGTCAATATCAACGTCGAGTCATGATTAATTCCTGATCCTAAAGCCATATATCAGTTGTCGATATCAACGTCGAGTCATGATTAATTCCCGGTCCTAAAGCCATATATCAGTTGTCAATATCAACGTCGAGTAATGATTAATTCCCACTTCTAAAGACCTATATAAGTTGTCAATATCAACGTCGAGTAATGATTAATTCCCGCTTCTAAAGCTATATATCATTTATCATGTCCTCCCACGTGCCCTGACCCACCATTAATGTCGCTTTTTGATGCAATACCGCCATGAGGGTTCGAAGGTCACGGGCATTCAATGTTCGTTACAGGATCATACCATACTTGCCAACCTTGAGACCTCTAATATCGGGAGGGGGGGGGCTAAGGGCGTGGTTAAGAGGAGAGTATATTTACAGCTAGAATTCACCAAATCAAGTATTTCATATATATAATATATATATATATATATATATATATATATATATATATATATATATATATATATATATATATATATATATATATATATATATATATATATATATATATATATGTATGAAATACTTGACATTCAGTGAATTCTAGCTGTATATATTTTTTTATTTTATTATACATATAAACGGTCACGGGCATTCAATGTTCGTTACAGGATCATACCATACTTGCCAACCTTGAGACCTCTAATATCGGGAGGGGGGGGGCTAAGGGCGTGGTTAAGAGGAGAGTATATTTACAGCTAGAATTCACCAAATCAAGTATTTCATATATATAATATATATATATATATATATATATATATATATATATATATATATATATATATATATATATATATATATATATATAATATATATATATATATATATATATATATATATATATATATATATATATATATATATATATATATATATGTATGAAATACTTGACATTCAGTGAATTCTAGCTGTATATATTTTTTTATTTTATTATACATATAAACGGTCACGGGCATTCAATGTTCGTTACAGGATCATACCATACTTGCCAACCTTGAGACCTCTAATATCGGGGGGGGGGGGGGGGGGGGGGGCTAAGGGCGTGGTTAAGAGGAGAGTATATTTACAGCTAGAATTCACCAAATCAAGTATTTCATATATATAATATAATATATATATATATATATATATATATATATATATATATATATATATATATATATATATATATATATATATATATATATATATATATGTATGAAATACTTGACATTCAGTGAATTCTAGCTGTATATATTTTTTTATTTTATTATACATATAAATAAAAGACATACTTGAATTTCAGTGTTCAGCAGGCTATCCAGTAGGTGGCAGTATTGTCCTGTTTACGGCAGACGAACTGCTTTACGGTAGACTAAACGTGACTGCTGTTGTTGTGTGTTGTTATCGCGCTGGGAGGACGTTAATGAAACTGCCTAAAAATAAACCCACATAAGAAACCAAGAACTCTCTCTCCTTGTTGTGCACTCTACTCTCTAAAAGCCGTAGATGTTATGACGTAATGGGGCAGGCAAGCTGCTGGGAAAGCGGACGTGAGAACGGCTGTCCCCACTCAGGTCCGCATTGAGCTGGAGGGGGCGTGGCTTCCAGCACCGGCTGAATACCGGGAGTTTGTCGGGAGAAAATCTCTGCCGGGAGGTTGTCGGGAGAGGCGCTGAATAACGGGATTCTCCCGCTAAAAACGGGAGGGTTGGCAAGTATGGATCATACATTGGTCATATTTAAAGTTCTCCAGGGACATATTTCCTGAGTTCATAAACATAATATAAATTTAAGATGTTGTGATGCCAAAAAATATTGACGTAATCATAGTATCAACTAGATACACTCCTGTACTTGGTATCATTACAGTGGAGGTTAGGTGTAGATGTACCAATGGCGTTTTTCAAAGGGGCGCTCAAGAGTCACTTTTTACATTTCGTCTTCGGGACCCTGAAAATATAAATATTTTCGCCGGACATGGCGCTCTTGCAAAAATTGTTGAGTTTTCTTGCTTTTTTAGCGCCTCAAAAATGAAGAGGTAGCATAATGTTAAACAAAGCAATTTTAATGGGGCCTTTGCAGCTCGGACCCAAATAAAAAGACACTATGGCACAGGTGCTAACCATAAGGAACTTGACAGAAAATATGTTTTCTCAACTTCATGCACTTTGACTGTAATTTGTGGAAAAACTACAACTGCTGATGTGCTAGTATTCCACTCCATTTTTGCAATATTAAGAAGAACCTCGTGGGGGGGAAGAAAATAATCAGGACTGTTTCCCTTGAGCGATAAAACACACACATGTTCAAAGTGCGGCCGGGGGACATTCTTTTACAATTACAATGAATTGATTATTAATAATGAGATAAATTATTAAATGTTACACTAATTTCTCTGCCGGCGGCTATAAAACAAAGCGAATATGTTTTAGTTCAGTTTATCTTAAAGTAGTCATGTAACGATTACCAATGTTAATGATAACTGCAGTAAAAAAACTAATGAAGTGAATTAATGAACTCATATTATGCTCTACATATGGTGAATGGTTATATTCAACTTGGAGGAAGCAAACCACCAGGTTTAAGTAAATAATGGTTGAGTCCATAATAAATTAAGGAGCCTTAGTTGGACATTCGCATATGGACTGGGTTAACCGTCTCACGAGAAGACTTCGGAATGCAAAAGTGATAGCTCTATCCTGGAGGAGAGACTCAATGTTTATCTTAAACGTAAACCTACAAGTTATGGTATACATCTGTTGTCTTTCCAGTCAATTACACATAAGTTAAAAAGTACCAATGATTGTCACACACACACTAGGTGTGGGGAGATTGTCCTCTGCATTTGACCCATCACCCTCACCTCCTGGGAGGTAAGGGGAGCAGTGAGCAGCAGCGGTGGCTGCGCCCGGGAATCATTTTGATGATTTAATCCCCAAATTCCAACCCTTGATGCTGAGTGCCAAGCAGGGAGGTAAAGGGGCCCATTTTTATAGTCTTTAGTATGACTCGGCCGGGGTTTGAACTCACAACCTACCGATCTTAGGGCGGACACTCTAACCACAAGGTGAACATCTGTTTACATGGTCAGGTTGTACTCTCCTGAATTAACAGACATCCAGACAGAGAACTTTTTTTTTTTATTTGACCTCCTCCAGGTACTGCAGTCCTGTATAATGACACTCGCTTGTAATTAAGCAACTTTTTGTTCGATCCGGCTGCACTGCTGTGTTGCCCTTTCTGCCCGGGAGGGGGCGACAAGACCAGAAATACACTAAGATTACAAACTCATCCGTAATATTTGAGTGGGCCCCCGGGCCCCTCTGTAGTGGAAAAGTTGGGGCTCGACATCCAAAAAGGTTGAGAACCCCTGATGTAGACCACAAGGAAGTAGAAAAATATCATAATATGACCCCCCTTGGAAACCCGGCCTAGGTTAGTGTAGCAGTTTTATCAGAACACAATGTAGTTTTACTCCACAAAAATCAGAGCAATCAGCGACTTTTAGCTCGCTTTGTTCAAGTCGTTTCCGGGCGGTTGCAAATTTGACGGATTGTTTGCGTCGCAGAGCCGCTCGCCTCCGTGAAATACGACGCGTCGACACATGCTACACGGCGTAAGTGCTCCTGTTTACTGCTCGTCGACAGCGGCGGCGCAGTTAACTTTTACGGTGTCGCGCGGAAAACAAATCAAAAGAGTCAATCGCACATTAAGGACAGATGGGCGGGGAAAAGCGGCAGCGGGGAGGTAATAAACGGCGTAGCAGCCTCTGTGAGTTTGCACTTTTTGACGTTTTCATCCGGGGGTGCAGGAGGGTGCGGGGGTGCCTCCGCGGCTCTCAGGGGAGCAGCTTTAAGAGTCGCATCCATTTTTCAGCAGTCAAGACGCAAGACGGCAACGCAAAAACAATGATCAGACGGCGAGCTCAACCCAGTGCCTAGTGCAGAGGTCAACCCAAAACGTCGCATATTGGACCAAAAATACAACAACAAAAAAATCTGTCTGAAGCCGCAAAAAATTAAAAGTGTTAAAATGAAGGCAACACATGACGTAAGTGTCTATATTAGATATATTAGCCTACTATCAAAATGACTTTAAAAGTCTTATATAAGTGTTATAATGAAGGCAACACATGATGTAAGTGTCTATATTAGATATATTAGCCTACTATCAAAATGACTTTAAAAGTCTTATATAAGTGTTATAATGAAGGCAACACATGATGTAAGTGTCTATATTAGATATATTAGCCTACTATCAAAATGACTTTAAAAGTCTTATATAAGTGTTATCATGAAGACAACAAATGATGTAAGTGTCTATATTAGATATATTAGCCTACTATCAATATGACTTTAAAAGTCTTATATAAGTGTTATCATGAAGACAACACATGATGTAAGTGTATATATTAGTTGTATTAGCCTACTATCAAAATGACTTTAAAAGTCTTATATAAGTGTTATAATGAAGACAACACATGATGTAAGTGTCTATATTAGATATATTAGCCTACTATCAAAATGACTTTAAAAGTCTTATATAAGTGTTATAATGAAGGCAACAGATGATGTAAGTGTCTAAATTAGCTATATTAGCCTACTATCAAAATGACGTTAAAAGTCTTATATAAGTGTTATCATGAAGACAACTCATGATGTAAGTGCCTATATTACTTATATTAGCCTACTATCTAAATTACTTTAAAAGTCTTATATAAGTGTTATAATGAAGACAATACATGATGTAAGTGTCTATATTAGATATATTAGCCTACTATCAAAATGACTTTAAAAGTCTTATATACGTGTTATAATGAAGGCAACGCATGATGTAAGTGTCTATATTAGTTATATTAGCCTACTATCCAAATTACTTTAGAAGTCTTATATAAGTGTTATAATGAAGGCAACACATGATGTAAGTGTCTATATTAGATATATTAGCCTACTATCAAAATGACTTTAAAAGTCTTATATAAGTGTTATAATGAAGACAATACATGATGTAAGTGTCTATATTAGATATATTAGCCTACTATCAAAATGACTTTAAAAGTCTTATATAAGTGCTATCATGAAGACAACAAATGATGTAAGTGTCTATATTAGATATATTAGCCTACTATCAAAATGACTTTAAAAGTCTTATATAAGTGTTATAATGAAGGCAACAGATGATGTAAGTGTCTAAATTAGCTATATTAGCCTACTATCAAAATGACTTTAAAAGTCTTATATAAGTGTTAACATGAAGACAACTCATGATGTAAGTGTCTATATTACTTATATTAGCCTACTATCTAAATTACTTTAAAAGTCTTATATAAGTGTTATAATGAAGACAATACATGATGTAAGTGTCTAAATTAGCTATATTAGCCTACTATCAAAATGACTTTAAAAGTCTTATATAAGTGTTAACATGAAGACAACTCATGATGTAAGTGTCTATATTACTTATATTAGCCTACTATCTAAATTACTTTAAAAGTCTTATATAAGTGTTATAATGAAGACAATACATGATGTAAGTGTCTATATTAGATATATTAGCCTACTATCAAAATGACTTTAAAAGTCTTATATACGTGTTATCATGAAGGCAACGCATGATGTAAGTGTCTATATTAGCTATATTAGCCTACTATCAAAGGCTGACGCAATTCTACGTTGACAAAAATGTTGTATATTAATTTTTATTCTATACATTTTTGCAACATTGGAAAACGTTGGTAAAATGGAGGCTTCTCACGGGATGAGATAACTTCTGGAAATAACTGGCTCAGAGTGATCAAAGGTATAGATGTGTGTGTCCAAGTTTAAGGAAACGTGGTCTGTAACAACATGGCACACAAACAACTATCAGAAATGCAGCCAGTGTTACATACAGATAATGTGTCATGAGACATGCAAATATAAATTAAATACACAGAGGACATAAGTAAAGGAAATTAAATGAGCTCAAATATACCTACAAACGAGGCATATTGATGCAATATGTACATACAGCTAGCCTAAATAGCATGTTCGCATCGATTAGCTTGCAGTCATGGATTGACCAAATATGTCTGATAAGCACTCCAGCAATTCAATAAAAAAAAAACAAAGCTCACTTTTGTGCATTCACGCACAGCATAAAACGTTTGGTGGACAAAATGAGACAAAGAAGGAGTGGCATAAAACACGTCTTTCTGCGGCAGCATCGGAGAATGTAGTACATGTAAACAAACTACGGTGAGTTCAAGGATCGCTGAAATTAGTTGGACAAAACGGCGCTCGCCAAATACTCTCATCAGTGAAGTATGTTTAATATAAACAGTGGGATTTCTAACAATTAAGAAGGTTTGTGTCATGTTTTTTCTCCTACAGAAACCAGACTAAAACAAAAAATATATTTTTGTTTCATCTTTTTCCATTTTCACACATCTTTGAAAAAGCTCCAGGGAGCCACTAGGGCGGCGCTAAAGAGCCGCGGGTTGCTGACCCCCGGCCTAATGGCACGTACTAGTGCAATGTGTCAAACATAAACTAGTGGCGCTTTGACTTGAAAAAAGGTTTTCTTTATTTTTGTCAAGCTGCTGTGTATTTTAAACATATTTTAAATATATATATATTTTAAATATATATATATATATATATATATATATATATATATATATATATATATATATATATATATATATATATATATATATATATACATACATGTATATACATATATATATATATACATATATATATATATATACATGTATATATGTATATATATATATATATACATACATGTATATACATATATATATATATATATATATACATATATATATATATATACATGTATATATGTATATATATATATACATGTATATACATATACATGTATATATGTATACATGTACTGTATATATATATACATACATGTATATATATATACATATATATATATACATGTATATATGTATACATGTATACATGTATATATACACACATACATATATATATATATATATATATATATATATATATATATATATATATATATATATATATATATATATATATATATATATATATATATATATATATATATATATATATATATATACATATATACATATATATGTATATACATATATATATATGTATATATATATGTATATACATATATATACATATACATATATATATTTATATATATATATATATATATATATATATATATATATATATATATATATATATATATATATATATATATATATATATATATATATATATATATATATATATATATATATGCACAATGGGGGGAAAAAATTCAATAATTAATTTTATTACTACAAAATAAAACATTTAATATCATTAAAACATAAATTAACCTTACAACAACTTCAAACAGGATTTAAAGCCAGTGCCTGCTGAATTGCAAGACAAGAACTGTTCCACTGCGCAATAGGAGCCACGGGCACAAATGGGGGAAATTTGCCATTATATTCTTATCATTATAGATTATCAAAAATTCATAAAAAGCGGCGTGTCATTAATTAATGGACATTTTACATGCGCTTCTTTACGCTAAACTGGTCCCTGGACAAGAGACAGTGCCATAGAAAGTCCCTTGCAGCCCTGAGTTGCATGGGGGAGGAAATAATACCAAAGTACAGTGGGTCTGGGTGAATGTTTTCCTCATTCTTGTGAGAATCCTGCGTGAGACTGAAGCATTAAGGAGCTGCATGTCGAGCTGCAGTGTGCTCAAACAACCACCAGGTAGCATCTGTGAGCAGACAATACTGCATCATCTCTTTCTCTTAGGTACTTAGGTCTTCATATCGAGGAAACGTTTTTTCTTCAAGCCTTATTTACTCACACTTCAAGTCAGGGAGGATGGAAAAAAATGATGTGCATGGAACTGGCAAAGAACCACAGCACCTCTGCGCTGGCAGCTCTCTAATCAAATACTTCTGTGAGAAGCTGTGATATGGAGGTAAATATTTGTGTCGCTCTTAAAAGCACATTTTAATGACGACTTTATGTCACTTCAGTTAAATCCACACAACAACACGGCGCGTTGGCAATCGCTCGTTTGCGTTTCCGTCCAATTTCCCCCGATGCGAGTGAAGACATCTTAAACGGTCCATTAGGAGGAGGGTTACGTCCTCCTGTGGCATTTGGCAAAAGCACGTTTCCTATTCAAACACAAAACGGAGCAATTTGTGCAAATGGCGTGCGTAATGGCGCCCGCAGACTCCCCAGGTGCGCCCACCGAGGAGGACGCTCACCTTCTTGAAATGCACCGGCGAGGACGGCCTGTGCGGGCGGGTGAAAGAGTGGCGGTGTCATTGGTTAAGGACGTGAGCGGAGGAAGACGGCTAATGAAATTGCTACTCGCCATACTAAGCAGAGGCGTTTAGGATGGCGGGAGATCAGATTGTCTGCTTATTTTGACGCGGCGGAATGAGCTGTCTCCTGGTGGAAGGAGCGATAATTCAGCTGTCATTCCCGGCGAAGAGGCGGCGACGCAATGAGAAGCAATTTCTGCCAGGGTGAAGCACATCAGCAATCCTTTGGCCCGGGCGCCAAAACACATAAGGAACCTTTCTGGAAGATTCTCACCTGTCAGCCATGTTGGGCTGTCTGTGAAAGACGCCATGGTTTTCTCAAAAGCACAACCCTGAGAGTCAAAAATCATTCCACAGATACTACTGTACACACATACATACATACATACATACATCTATGCATACATACATACTGTACATACATAAAAACATACATGCATACATACTGTATACAGTATATATGTATGTATAGATACAGTAGATAGATAGATAGTTAGTACTTTATTGATTCCTTCAGGAAAGTTCCCTCAGGAAAATAAAAATTCCAGCAGCAGTGTACAGAATTGAGATTGAATTTAAAAAGTAAGAAGCAAATAATGGGGGTATAATTGCAAACAAAATAGAAAAATATTACAATAAGAATAAAAATAAAAAGCAATAATGACAATAAAAATATAACAGTGAAATAAGAATATAACAAGAGACACTAGGCAGTAGTGACCACGTTATGAAAAATGTATGTATTTATACATACATACATACATGCATACAAACTGTACATACATACACACATACATACATACATAAATACATACATACATACTGTACACACATACAGTACATACATACATATTGTACAAACATACTTTTGTACATATGTATATACCAGGGGTCGGCATGCGGCTCTTTAGCGCCGCCCTAGTGGCTCTCTGGAGCTTTTTCAAAAATGTATGAAAAATGGAAAAAGATGAGGGGAAAAAAATATATTTTTTGTTTTAATATGGTTTCTGTAGGAGGACAAACATGACACAAACCTCCCTAATTGTTATAAAGCACACTGTTTATATTAAACATGCTTCACTGATTCGAGTATTTGGCGAGAGCCGTTTTGTCCTACTAATTTTGGCGGTCCTTAAACTCACCGTAATTTGTTTACATGTATATCTTTCTCCGACTTTCTAGGACGTGTTTTATGCCACTTCTTTTTCTGTCTCATTTTGTCCACCAAACTTTTAAGGTTGTGCATGAAAGGTGAGTTTTGTTGATGGTATTGACTTGTGTGGAGTGCTAATCAGACATATTTGGTCACTGCATGACTGCAAGCTAACCGATGCTAACATGCTATTTAGGCTAGCTATATGTACATATTGCATCATTATGCCTCATTTGTAGGTATATTTGAGGTCATTTAGTTTCCTTTAAGTCCTCTTAATTCAATTTATATCTCATGACACGTACACTATCTGTATGTAATATGGCTTTTAATTTTTTGCGGCTCCAGACAGATATGTTTTTGTATTTTTGGTCCAATATGGCTCTTTCAACATTTTGGGTTGCCGACCCCTGGTATATACATACATACACATCTACATACATACCTACATACTGTGCATACATACATATTTGCATATTAGGATTGTCCCGATACCAATATTTCAAAAATCATTCAACAGATACTACTGTACACACATACATACATACATGCAGTATATACATACATACATACTGTACATACATACATACATACATACACACATACATACATACTGTACATACATACACACATACATACTGTACATACATACACACATACATACATACATACATACATACATACATACATACATACATACATACATACATACATACATAAATACATACCTACATACTGTGCATACATACATATTTGCATATTAGGGTTGTCCCGATACCAATATTTCAAAAATCATTCCACAGATACTACTGTGCACACATACATACATACATGCAGTATATACATACATACATACTGTAGACAGTATCTACATACATACATACATACATACATACACACATACATACATGCATACTGTACACACATACATACATGCATACATACTGTACAAACATACTTTTGTACATACATATATACATACATACACACCTACATACATACATAAATACATACCTACATACTGTGCATACATACATAGTTGCATATTAGGGTTGTCCCAATACCAATATTTCAAAAATCATTCCACAGATACTACTGTACACACATACATACATACATGCAGTATATACATACATACATACTGTACATACATACATACACACATACATACATACATACATACATACATACATACACACATACATACATACATGCAGTATATACATACATACATACTGTACATACATACATACATACACACATACACACATACATACATACATACATGCAAATTGTACATACATACATGCATACATACATACATACATGCATACATACATACACACATACATACATGCAGTATATATATACATACATACATACTGTACACACATACATACATGCATACATACAAACATACATACATACACACATACATACTGTACATACATACACACATACATACATACTGTACATACATACAGTACCTACATACATACATACTGTACACACATACATACATATTTACATACATACATACATACTGTACAAACATACTTTTGTACATACATATATACATACATACACACCTACATACATACATATATACATACCTACATACTGTGCATACATACATACATATATACATACATACATACATACTGTACACACATACATACATATCTACATACATACATACATAATGTACAAACATACTTTTGTACATACATATATACATACATACACACCTACATACATACATATATACATACCTACATACTGTGCATACATACATATTTGCATATTAGGCTTGTCCCTAATTTTGGTACCGGTAACAAAATGTATTTCGATACTTTTGATACTTTTCTAAATAAAGGTATCACAAAAAACGGCATTATTGGCTTTTTTTAACAAAAAATCTTACCATACATTAAACATATGTTTTTTATTGCAATCAAAGAACAATTTTAGCCTTAAATAAAATAGTGAACATACTAAAACAACTGCTCTTTAGATAGTAAGTAAGCAAACAAAGGCTCCTAATTAGTCTGCTGACATATGCAGTAACACATTGTGTCATTTATCATTCTATTATTTTGTCAAAATTATTAAGGACAAGCTGTAAAAATGAATTATTAATCTACTTGTTAACTTACTGTTAATATCTGCTTATTTTCCATTTTATCATGTTCTATCTACACTTCTGTTAAAATGTAATAATCACTTAGTCTTCTGTTGTTTGGATGCTTTACATTAGTTTTGGATGATACCACAAAGTTAGGTATCGATCCGATACCAAGTAGTTCTGGATCACACATTGGCAATATTTAAAATCCTCATGTGTCTGAGTTTATAAACATAATATACATTTTTAAAAAAGGAAAAAATATTTTGTGACGATATAAAATATCCATGTAATCAGTGTAGTATCGACTAGATACGCTCTTGTACTTGGTATCAGTACAGTGGATACCAGTTGTACATCCACCCTTGGCGTTTGTTTTCATTGAGGGGCGCTTATGTAGTGAAGCACGTTTAGCTATTACTTGCCTTGCAGGGATAATACTTGTAAGAAACTTACTTTATTTGTCGCCATGGAGACAAGGATTAGTGATTTAGAAGTAGCTACAACACTGCCGACTGCGGATGGACGTTAGCCGCAAGCCATGTTTTAAAAGCACCTCATGTAGGGCGGCGTTTTAGTGTTATAGCTTAACCTTTATTGTTTTTAAGCCAAAATGTGTCTATTCTCTATTTTCTGTTGACACCCATTGTCTGTTTGCAAGTACTCCGTGATTATGCGCTGCCGATCATGCTCCTCTGCTCGTAAATTGGTGTGCCGTCATGCACATTAATTAATTTTTTTTTTTTAAAGGGAACCAGTATTTTTCGAAGGGAGTATAGTACCGTTTTTTGATCATTCGTATCGCGGTACTTCACAATTGCCGGTATACAACCCTAATACATTTTAAGTACATACAGTATATGCATACATACATACATACTACTAGCGACACCCCTCTAGAACTACATACATAAATACATACCTATATACACTATATTGCCAAAAGTATTTGGCTACCTGCCTTGACTCACATATGAACTTGAAGTGCCATCCCATTCCTAACCCATAGGGTTCAATATGATGTGGGTCCACCTTTTGCAGCTATTACAGCTTCAACTCTTCTGGGAAGGCTGTCCACAAGGTTGCGGAGTGTGTTTAGAGGAATTTTCCAACATTCTTCCAAAAGCGCATTGGTGAGGTCACACACTGATGTTGGTCGAGAAGGCCTGGCTCTCAGTCTCCGTTCTAATTCATCCCAAAGGTGTTCTATCGGGTTCAGGTCAGGACTCTGTGCAGACCAGTCAAATTCATCCACACCAGACTCGGTCATCCATGTCTTTATGGACCTTGTCATGTTGGAAGATGAAGGGGCCCGCTCCAAACTGTTCCCACAAGGTTGGGAGCATGGAATTGTCCGAAATGTTTTGGTATCCTGGAGCATTCACAGTTCCTTTCACTGGAACTAAGGGGCCAAGCCCAACTCCTGAAAAACAACCCCGCGCCATAATTCCTCCTCCACCAAATTTCACACTCGGCACAATGCAGTCCGAAATGTAGCGTTCTCCTGGCAACCTCGAAACCCAGACTGGTCCATCAGATTGCCAGATGGAAAAGCGTGACTCATCAGTCCAGAGAAGGCGTCTCCACTGCTCTAGAGTCCAGTGGCGACGTGCTTTACACCACTGCATCCCACGCGTTGCATTGGACTTGGTGATGTATGGCTTAGATGCAGCTGCTCGGCCATGGAAAGCCATTTCATAAAGCTCTCTGCGTACCGTACGTGGGCTAATTCGAAAGTCACGTGAAGTTTGGAGCTCTGTAGCAACTGACTGTGCAGAAAGTCTTTGCACTATGCGCTACAGCATCCGCCGACCCCTCTCTGTCAGTTTACGTGGCCTACCACTTGGTGGCTGAGTTGCTGTTGTTCCCAAACTCTTTACTTTTCTTCTAATAAAGCCGACAATTGACTTTGGAATATTCTCTCACAAATGTTTGTAGAAACAGTCTCCATGCCTAAGTGCTTGATTTTATACACCTGTGGCCAAGTGATTAGGATACCTGATCCTGATCAATTGGATGACGAAACTGTAAAACATCAATCAAACTGATTGGGCGTCAACTTTAGTAAAGGACATAAAAGATGAGTACGCCTTTGACCATATTGCATCGAATATGTTGACCTATTTTTCAGTGTTTAAGAATCTATTATTAAGTCAACGCCAAGAAAGTTTGTAGTAATGACAACTTCATTACTGATCTTCGAGCGTTAGATGGAGTTTAAAAATAGAATCCTGTATATGATCAGACAGACTATGAAGTTATTCTTGGACTATTTATATATTTATTTCTCTCATCCATTGTCACCGCAGCTTCCGCGTGCCTTCATGTCGTCGCTGGGAGGACGAAAGGCATAAAAAATGGAGTGGATGCCGGCAAAGAGCTTCAGAGGAAGCTCGCCGGTTGAAGTTTCCACTTGGCAGAAAACGCCCGCTTAGTCGGGCTGCCAACGGCCTGCCAACAGCCTGACAACAGCGACGGCCTGTCATATCCGAGGCGGCGCGAACAGATACAAATGGTGTCCCGAAACCTCACTTTGATTCCATTAGAGCCATTATTACTGGCAAGATGTTAGCTCAGCTTCACTCCAAGGCCTCAGTCAAAGAAAACCAAATAGTTTCAAAAAGACACAACATTTACAGCGAGGACGTGTTTCAATTACAATCTTTATTTAACTTAAAACACCACAATTGAATGATTACTCATCGATACAGGCTGGTTCTACTACAAACCCCGTTTCCATATGAGTTGGGAAATTGTGTTAGATGTAAATATAAATGGAATACAATGATTTGCAAATCCTTTTCAACCCATATTCAGTTGAATGCACTACAAAGACAAGATATTTGATGTTAAAACTCATAAACTTTTTTTTTTTTTTTTGCAAATAATAATTAACTTAGAATTTCATGGCTGCAACACGTGCCAAAGTAGTTGGGAAAGGGCATGTTCACCACTGTGTTACATGGCCTTTCCTTTTAACAACACTCAGTAAACGTTTGGGAACTGAGGAGACACATTTTTGAAGCTTCTCAGGTGGAATTCTTTCCCATTCTTGCTTGATGTACAGCTTAAAGGCCTACTGAAATGAATTGTTTTTATTTAAACGGGGATAGCAGATCTATTCTATGTGTCATACTTGATCATTTCGTGATATTGCCATATTTTTGCTGAAAGGATTTAGTATAGAACAACGACGATAAAGATTGCAACTTTTGGTATCTGATAAAAAAAAAGGCTTGCCCCTACCGGAAGTAGCGTGACGTAGTCAGTTGAACATATACGCAAAGTTCCCTATTGTTTACAATGATGGCCGCCAGAAGTGAGAGAGATTCGGACCGAGAAAGCGACAATTTCCCCATTAATTTGAGCGAGGATGAAAGATTTGTGGATGAGTAAAGTGCAAGTGAAGGACTAGTGGGGAGTTGAAGCTATTCAGATAGGGAAGATGCTGTGAGAGCCGGGGGTGACCTGATATTCAGCTGGGAATGACTACAACAGTAAATAAACACAAGACATATATTTACTCTATTAGCCACAACACAACCAGGCTTATATTTAATATGCCACAAATTAATCCTGCATAAAAACACCTGCGTGTTTGTTACGCTAGCTCCTAGCTCCTCTGCTAGCTCCTAGCTCCATAGAACACGCCAATACAATTCAAACACCTGATCAACACACACAATCACTCAGCCCAAAAGACCGTTCACCTAACCCAAGGTTCATAAAGCTTATATATTTTTAAAAAGTTACGTACATACGCAAAAAAAAGTTGCGCACATACGGTCAAGCGATCAAATGTTTAGAAGCCAAAGCTGCATACTCACAGTAGCACGTCTGCGTCTTTGTCATCCAAATCAAAGTAATCCTGGTAAGAGTCTGTGTTGTCCCAGTTCTCTACAGGCGTCTGTGTATCGAAGTCAAAAGTCCTCCTGGTTAGAGTCTCTGTTATCCGAGTTCTTCCATCTTGACTGCATCTTCCGGGAATGTAAACAAAGAAGCGCCGGCTGTGTACTGTTGTGGCTGACTACGTTCGAAAAATACGTCCATTTCGCACCGACAACTTTCTTCTTTGCTTGCTCAGCTTCCTTCTCCATAATGCAATGAACATGATTGCAACAGATTCACGAACACAGATGTCCAGAATACTGTGGAATTATGAAATGAAAACAGAGCTTTTTCGTATTGGCTTCAATGTGGAAGGCATACCCGTGTTCGCCGGTCTACGTCACGCGCATACGTCATCCTCAGAGGCGTTTCGAACCGGAAGTTTAGCGGCAAATTTAAAATTGCACTTTATAAGTTAACCCGGCCGTATTGGCATGTGTTATAATGTTAAGATTTCATCATTGATATATAAACTATCAGACTGCGTGGTCGGTAGTAGTGGGTTTCAGTAGGCCTTTAAGTTGTTCAACAGTCCGGGGGTCTCCGTTGTGGTATTTTAGGTTTCATAATGCGCCACACATTTTCAACGGGAGACAGGTCTGGACTACAGGCAGGCCAGTCTAGTACCCGCACTCTTTTACTATGAAGCCACGTTGATGTGACATGTGGCTTGGCATTGTCTTGCTGAAATAAGCAGGGGCGTCCATGGTAAAGTTGCTTGGATGGCAACATATGATAAATGATAAATGGGTTATACTGTTATATAGCGCTTTTCTACCTTCAAGGTACTCAAAGCGCTTTGACAGTATTTCCACATTCACCCATTCACACACACATTCACACACTGATGGCGGGAGCTGCCATGCAAGGCGCTAACCAGCACCCATCAGGAGCAAGGGTGAAGTGTCTTGCCCAAGGACACAACGGACGTGACTAGGATGGTAGAAGGTGGGGATTGAACCCCAGTAACCAGCAACCCTCCGATTGCTGGCACGGCCACTCTACCAACTTCGCCATATGTTGCTCCAAAACCTGTATGTACCTTACAGCATTAATGGCGCCTTCACAGATGTGTAAGTTACCCATGTATTAGGCACTAATACACCCCCATACCGTCACAGATGCTGGCTTTTCAACTTTGCGCCCAGAACAATCCGGATAGTTCTTTTCCTCTTTGGTCCGGAGGACACGACGTCCACAGTTTCCAAAAACAATTTGAAATGTGGACTTGTCAGACCACAGAACACTTTTCCACTTTGTATCAGTCCATCTTAGATGAGCTCAGGCCCAGCGAAGCCGACGGCGTTTCTGGGTGTTGTTGATAAACGTTTTTCGCCTTGCATAGGAGAGTTTTAACAGTTTGGAGCGGGCCCCTTCCTCTTCCAACATGACTGTGCACCAGTGCACAAAGCAGGGTCCATAAAGACATGGATGACAGAGTCTGGTGTGGATGAACTTGACTGGCCTGCACAGAGTCCTGACCTGAACCCGATAGAACACCTTAGGGATGAATTAGAATGGAGACTGAGAGCCAGGCCTTCTCCACCAACATCAGTGTGTGACCTCACCAATGCGCTTTTGGAAGAATGGTGGAAAATTCCTATGAACACACTCCGCAACCTTGTGGACAGCCTTCCCAGAAGAGTTGAAGCTGTAATAGCTGCAAAAGGTGGACCGACATCATATTGAACCCTATGGGTTAGGAATGGGATGGCACTTCATGTGCATATGTGAGTCAAGGCAGGTGGCCAAATACTTTTGGCAATATAGTCTATATGTGT
Organism: Entelurus aequoreus; assembly: GCF_033978785.1. Taxonomy (NCBI): domain Eukaryota; kingdom Metazoa; phylum Chordata; class Actinopteri; order Syngnathiformes; family Syngnathidae; genus Entelurus; species Entelurus aequoreus. Next base: position 52,237,959 of record NC_084744.1, read on the forward strand.
GTGAGACTGCACAGACAAGGAAACAGGGTGCGCTCATCATGTGTGCATCTATTCCAGCAGAACCAAGGCCGAAGCGAGTGAGTTCTAAGGCGTTCTCATTCTGCCAAAAAGTGGGGAAATATTACTCTAGCGTTGGAATACGTCTACAGTGCCACTGCATTAAAGGCCTACTGAAACCCACTACTACCGACCACGCAGTCTGATAGTTTATATATCAATGATGAAATCTTAACATTGCAACACATGCCAATACGGCCGGGTTAACTTATAAAGTGCAATTTTAAATTTCCCGCCACACTTCCGGTTGAAAAAGCCTTCGGAGGATGACGTATGCGCGTGACGTAGCCCGGGGAACAGAGGTAGGCCTTCCCCATTGAATACAATACAAAAAAGCTCTGTTTTCATTTCATAATTCCACAGTATTCTGGACATCTGTGTTGGTGAATCTGTTGCAATTTGTTCATTGCATTATGGAGAAAAGCTGAGCAAGCAAAGAAGAAAGTTGTCGGTGCGAAGCGGAGTATTTTGCGAGGGAAGTCAGCAACACAACACAGCCGGTGTTTCATTGTTTACATTCCCGAAAGATGCAGTCAAGATCGAAGAACTCGGACAACAGAGACTCTTACCAGGAGGACTTTCATTTGGATACACAGACGCAGACGCGATACCGTGAGTATGCTTCCAAACATTTGATCGCTTGCTATAATATGCTCGAGCTAGTAGCTAGGAGCTAGGAGCTAGCATAACAAACACCTAGGTGTTTGTTATGCGGGATTAATTTGTGGCATATTAAATATAAGCCTGGTTGTGTTGTGGCTAATAGAGTATATATATGTCTTGTGTTTATTTACTGTTGTAGTCATTCCCAGCTGAATATCAGATCCCACCCGTGCGCTTCCAAACATTTGATTGCTTGCCAGTACGTGCGTGTCACGTACGTAACTTTGGTTAAATATATAAGCTTTATGAACCTTGGGTTAGGTGAACGGTCCTTTGGGCTGAGTGAGTGTGTGTGTTGATCATGTGTTTGAATTGTATTGGCGGGTTATATATACGGGATCCCATCCATATAACCCGTTCGAGCAATAACGAGCTCGAGCTAGTAGCTAGGAGCTAGCATAACAAACACCTCGGTGTTTTTATGCGGGATTAATTTTGCGGCATATTAAATATAAGCCTGGTTGTGTTGTGGCTAATAGAGTATATATATGTCTTGTGTTTATTTACTGTTGTAGTCATTCCAGCTGAATATCAGGTCACCCCCGCTCTCACAGCATCTTCCCTATCTGAATAGCTTCAACTCCCCTCTAGTCCTTCACTTGCACTTTACTCATCCACAAATCTTTCATCCTCGCTCAAATTAATGGGGAAATCGTCGCTTTTTCGGTCCGAATCTCTCTCACTTCTGGCGGCCATCATTGTAAACAATAGGGAACTTTGTGGATATGTTCAATTGACTACGTCACGCTACTTCCGGTAGGGGCAAGCCTTTTTTTTTTATCAGATACCAAAAGTTGCGATCTTATCGTCGTTGTTCTATACCGGGGGTCGGCAACCCGCGGCTCTAGAGCGCATGCGGCTCTTTAGCGCCGCCCTAGTGGCTCTCTGGAGATTTTTCAAAATGTATGAAGAATGGAAAAAGATGAGGGAAAAAAATCTATTTTTTTGTTTTAGTATGGTTTCTGTAGGAGGACAAACATGACACAAACCTCCCCAATTGTTATAAATCACACTGTTTATATTAAATATGCTTCACTGATTCGAGTATTTGGCGAGCGCCGTTTTGTCCTACTAATTTTGGCGGTCCTTGAACTCACCGTATAGTTTGTTTCCATGTATAACTTTCTCCGACTTTCTAGGACGTGTTTTATGCCACTTCTTTTTCTGTCTCATTTTGTCCACCAAGCTTTTAACGTTGTGCACAAAGGTGAGTTTTGTTGATGTTATTGACTTGTGTGGAGTGCTAATCAGACATATTTGGTCACTGCATGACTGCAAGCTAATCGATGCTAACATGCTATTTAGGCTAGCGATATGTACATATTGCATCATTATGCCTCATTTGTAGCTATATTTGAGCTCATTTAGTTTCCTTTAAGTCCTCTTAATTAAATGTATATCTCAGGACACATGTAAATATGGCTTTTAATTTTTTGCGGCTCCAGACAGATTTGTTTTTGTATTTTTGGTCCAATATGGCTCTTTCAACATTTTGGGTTGCCGACCCCTGTTCTATACTAAATCCTTTCCGCAAAAATATGGCAATATCGCAAAATGATCAAGTATGACACATAGAATAGATCTGCTATCCCCGTTTCAATAAAAAAAAATCATTTCAGTAGGCCTTTAATTATGTTTGTTACGTCACATTTTCTACAAGAAAAGTAACCACCGGGATCTTTAGTTAGCGCTGAGGGGGGATGTTTTCTTATCTTCTTCTATGGTTATTTGTTTCTGTTTGTTTTGTACAGCACTTTGTGTTTTCTACTTGCCTATGCATGAAAAGTGCTATATAAATAAAGTTTGATTTGAAGGTGTTGAAATCGCCATGGAAAATTGCTAATGCTAATCAGTAGCATGTATAAGGCATATCTCATTTAAATTGGCATCGAGCTGGCACATTTTGAAAAGTGAAGCTTTACTTTTGAGCATTTTCTATCAGGCATGTTTCCTTTGTTGGCAGTAAAAGTTACATCACCATGGTATCGTATTGTCGTGTTCTGCAGGTGTTTGCTTGTCATACTCTTATTTACCGAATTGCCTCAATGATAAAACTATTTTTGTCTCTAATAAACTTGTTTTCAGCGGTGTCACGATTGAGTCGCACATTGCTGCGTGGATCGTTCTCCCAAGATGGAGACGGAACGCCGAAAGGAAATGATTTTTTTTTCCATAAATCATGCGGGATACAAACAAACAAGCGTGCCTACAGCACGGGAAGCTAACGGAATAGCTAACAAGGAAAGTTGAGCATATGAACAAAGAAAATAAAAGGCAAAGCTTACACTGCAAAAAGTAAATGTCAAAAACAAGGGGAAAAAATACAAAAATTAGCGGTATTTTATTTGAACTAAGCAAAATTATCTGCCAATAGACCAAAGAAAATGTGGCTTGTCAAGACTTTCCAAAACAAGTAAAATTAGCTAACCTCAATGAACCCCAAAATACCTTAAAATAAGTATATTCTCACTAATAACAACTGTACTACTATAGGTGTACGTATTTTCTATTGTTTCATTGAAAATAAAACAGCAAAATCCATTTGGCTGTCATCTGTTTTAATATGAGACACAATTGCAGCTGAGATAGGCTCCAGCACCCCCCGCGACCCCAAAAGGGACAAGCGGTAGAAAATGGATGGATGAATGCTTGAAATAAAAAATGACTAGTTCTATTGTTTAATCGAAAATAAAACAGCAAAGTCCATTTGGCTGTCATCTGTTTTAATTATGAGACACAATTGTGTCAAAGTCATGATTTTTTTTATTTCATGCTTGAAATAAGAAATTCCTACTTTGAAAAAGTAGTTTTATACTTGTGAGTGTTGATGACACAGCTTTGCAACAGTTGATATTCTAGTTTCAAGCATGTTTTACTCAATATAGGTCATCAAATCTCAGCAACAAGCTGTAATATCTTACTGAGATCATTTAGGACCAAAACCCTTAAAACAAGTAAAACACTCTAACATAAAATCTGCTAAGTGAGAAGAGTTATCTTATCAGACAGAAAATAAGCAAAGATCACCCTTATTTGAGATATTTAATCTCACTTACACTACCGTTCAAAAGTTTGGGGTCACCCAAACAATTTTGTGGAATAGCCTTCATTTCTAAGAACAAGAATAGACTGTCGAGTTTCAGATGAAAGTTCTCTTTTTCTGGCCATTTTGAGCGTTTAATTGACCCCACAAATGTGATGCTCCAGAAACTCAATCTGCTCAAAGGAAGGTCAGTTTTGTAGCTTCTGTAACGAGCTAAACTGTTTTCAGATGTGTGAACATGATTGCACAAGGGTTTTCTAATCATCAATTAGCCTTCTGAGCCAATGAGCAAACACATTGTACCATTAGAACACTGGAGTGATAGTTGCTGGAAATGGGCCTCTATACACCTATGTAGATATTGCACCAAAAACCAGACGTTTGCAGCTAGAATAGTCATTTACCACATTAGCAATGTATAGAGTGTATTTCTTTAAAGTTAAGACTAGTTTAAAGTTATCTTCATTGAAAAGTACAGTGCTTTTCCTTCAAAAATAAGGACATTTCAATGTGACCCCAAACTTTTGAACGGTAGTGTAGATTTCAGTTTTTGCAGTGTAGATCAGGAATCAAGAATACGCAACGTGACGAATACGGATGCCAGATTAAGTGTGGCAAACAATGGGAATAAGTAGCTCTCTGATGAGTGCCCAGAAGCAGGTGAGCGTCCTGAACACTCATCAGAGGCAGGTGAAAACAATCTGCAGTCATGGCAACTAAAACACAAACCCAGGGGTGCTCAAAAACCGGAACTGAGGGAGTCCAAAACTAAACAAAACATGATCCGGGCAATGGATCATGACAAGCGGTTAGTCAACATGTTTTTTGAAATAGGACAAAGGACTCATGACGACTATAGTACAGTCCTCACTCGTCTGCAGTCGGCTAGTAATATTATACAGTGTTTCCCATAAACTGCCAAGATACCTGTGGCGGTGGGGACGTGGCTATGGGCGTGGCTATGGGCGTGGTCACCATGACATCATCGAGTAATTTGCATAATTTACTACAATGATATGATTTTCTCTAAAAAGGCTTAAAAAATGTATACCTACTAATTAATAATAACAGTTTTGTTTTAAACGTCCATCCATCCATCCATCCATCCATCCATTTTACAATATAATTACAACACTTTATGTACATATTTATATACAGATTTGAACAATAAGTTATTCACTGAAATATATTTATTAATTGTGGTTCTTACAAAAAATATATCTTATAAAATATAAAAGCTAAAACGTCTCAAAGCTCTGCCCCTTTAATTAGTGCATACTAAATAATTTAACTTTAGCCTACTACTACAACCATATTATTTACCAGCAACATAAAGTGAAACAGAGGCAGTAGTAAGGTCATCTTATGGGATATTTGGCAAATCTGGGAACTAAATCGTTACCAAGAAATCTCTTCACCAATGTGTTTATAAAGGTGTCTAGTAACATGTCCTAAAAAGTTGAAATTCAACTCCTGGGGGAAAGTTCGTAAAAAACTGCACAAAGTCGGGTACCATTAACCGATTTTGGAAAATTCGAAAATGTTTAATTTGGCCTTAAGTAACTTGTGAGGGGTCAAACTAGGGGTTCTTCAATATTCTGAGTTCATTGCAAGTATTTATTTTTCACCAAGACCACTCCCTGGTGGAAAAATGGCCACACCTCCTTTCATCCCGACAATGCCCCCTACTCACACATACCATGCAGGGTATATGTAAAAAAAAAAATAATAATAAAATAAAAAAGATAATAGTGTATTCTTTAATGTTTGACATGATGAATGGGCCAAGTCAGTGTTTAGTGATGGTTGCTGTAGTTGATTGGCATTTCAATGTGAGGACGTTATGAGTTTAACATTAGCACCAAACATGCTGGATCCATTTGCATCCCTTTTCTTTGTTGAACATGGGTGAACACAATATACTGCTTTTAATGTCAGCTACGTAAGTATTATTGAAATCTTTGTCTATCAATTTGAAATGTTTCACTTCACTGCATTGATTATAAGGTTAGAACTAAATGTTGTCATTACTAGTATTAAGAATTCCCTAAGCTCTATGTTTAACAATTCTGTTTTAATCTGCTTTTTTCTAAGAAAGAGTGTCCCTTTGATTTCTAAACTGATGTGTTTTGAGGGCACAGTAGTTGATTGGATCCATTGGTAACATCATGGAGGATTCCGGACTACTAGAGCTGATCCAGCTGATTTATCCGGGGAGTACGACAGCTAGCCACATCCTGGATGGAGGGTGTTTTGACAAGGCAATCCGTGCTCACCTCCTCATTAGTGCAGCCATGTATCAGCACATCATGAAACATGCCTTCACTGAGGAGGAGCTTGTTGGAATGAGGACCTTTATGGAGATGGTAGCTAATGGGAAGATGGGAGCCAATCACACAGATCCAGTGGTGGTACTTTTTGAGCAGAGATTTGAAGAAACCTTCAAAAGACTCGCCAAAGGGGGACGAACACCTACACTCTGGGTGCAGTACCACCACATGGTAAATGTTATTAAGATGTTCATCCGAACTGAGCGGCTTGCAGACCACGATGGGCACCTGTCCTGCATTGCTACCTGGATGCTGGACATCTTTGCAGCTGCAGGTCATCATCAGTATGCGAAAGGTGCACGGTTGTACTGTCAACTGATGAAGGAACTGGAAACTTTGCCTGGTTACAAAGAGACCATCGAACGTTTCACTGCCCATGGGAACCATGTTGTCCGGTATTCCAGCCACGATTGGTCTGGCACCTGGTGTGACATCAGCATTGAGCAGACGTTAATGAAGGCGGCCAAATCAGAAGGTGGACTGAGCAGAGGGAGGATGAGAAGCAGTGATGCTGGCCACAAGTGCTGGGTGCTCACCCTCAGCCACTTCTCTAATATCAACAAGCATATGGAGGAAGGTGTAAACCAACGTGCTCCACTCCACAGAGACCTTGGGAAAACCCAGATGAAGCGTGATGCACAGGCAGTTAAACTTGCCCTCCAGTGGTTCGAGGAGAACAACCAGTTCGACCACGAACGCAACAAAGAGATGCTTGTATCTTTCTCTACAGGATTCACAAGCACAGGAGATGACCCAGTCATTGCTGAGAGAGCAGCTGAAGTAGAGAGAGAGATGCAGAAAAAGCTGGATGGACAGTCAGCGACATCAACCATGGAGGTGAAGTCAAAGGTGCAAGCCCTCTCATCTCTGAGATCATAGATTTGGGTCAAAATGAATGATCAACAAGTTGCACCGGCTGGGATACACAGTCTTATTCAGAGACACAAAACTACAAATACTGTTACCTTAATGACAGGAACGGAGATGGCATATGGACATCTTTCTGGACATACGCGCTACCAAGGATGCAGTGATTCAGGCTGGTACTGCGATCTTCCACTACATCTACCATGGACCAGGTACTACTCTGGGTGAAGTTCGATACAACATCTTCTCACGTAAGGCAGCGGCTGGGCTGATCAAACCGGAGACTCTACCTCCAACAGAGGGTGCAGCAGCACAGCATTCGCTCCGTGCCTACCTACAGACTCGGGACTGGCTCCTTCTACAGAGCAGGTCTCTGGACCCCAGTGACTATGGATGGACAATAGGTGTTCATGGTTATGAGCCAGTTCCAACTCTAGACCCCATGGCTCCTGAACCACTGCTTTAAGACATGGCTGGCTAGCTAGCAGCTAACATCCATCCGCAGTCGGCAGTGTTTTAGCTACTTCTAAATCACTAATCCTTGTCTACTTGGCCACAAATAAAGTATGTTTCTTACAAGTAACATTATCACTGGAGGACGAGGAATAGCTAAACATGCTTCACTACACACCGTAGGAGGATACAATAGCTCACAGGCGTCACAATGTAAACAAACGCCATTGGTAGATCTACACCTAACCTCCACTGTAATGATACCAAGTACAGGCATGTATCTAGTCGATACTACTATAATTACGTCGATATTTTTTGGCATCCCAACATCTTCTTTCGTTTTTTTAAATTCATATTATGTTTATAAACTCAGTAAATATGTCCCTGAACACATGAGGACTTTGAATATGACCAATGTATGATCCTGTAACTACTTGGTATCAGATTGATACCTAAATTTGTGGTATCATCCAAAACTAATGTAAAGCATCTAACACGAGAAGAATACGTGATTATTACATTTTAACAAAAGCGTAGATAGAACATGTTAAAAGAGAAAATAAGCAGATATTAACAGTAAATGAACAAGTAGATTGTCATAACGGGGGAGTTTTCACAGCTTACTGCGAGGATTGTTCTCCCGGGATGCAATCGGACTATTTCGGACAATGCGTGAAGGTAAGAACATATTTAATTATTCAAAATCCTACACATCACAAAAGACAAAAACAAAAGGAAAGCGTGCCGTACGCACGAGAGGCTAAAGAACAAAAAACTTAACGCAGAAAATATAGACGTTAACACTTAGCATGAACTATGGCATAGCAAGAACAAAACTTACTGTGGTAAGAAACGAGCAGCATGAACTATGATAACGCATGAAAACAAGCAATGACGCCAGCACGACTAACTGGCAAAGACAGGCTTAAATAATAGTCTCTGATTAGAGCAAGTGCGTGTCCCGAACACATGAGGCAGGTGAACTAATCAGTCGTCATGGAAACCAAAACAAACCAGGCTGCACAAAAACAGGAACTATTTGAGTCTTAAACTACCAGAAAATAACAAAAAACATGATCCAGACCACAGATCATGACATAGATTAATAATTCATTTTCTACCACTTGTCCTTAATAATGTTGACAAAATAACAGAATGGAAAATGACACAATATGTTACTGCATATGTCAGCGGAAAATGACACAATATGTTACTGCATATGTCAGCAGACTAATTAGGAGCCTTTGTTTGTTTACTTACTACTAAAAGACAAGTTGTCTAGTATGTTCACTATTTTATTTAAGGACAAACTTGCAATAAGAAACATATGTTTAATGCATCCTAAGATTTTTGGTTAAAATAAAGACAATAATGCCATTTTTTTGTGGTCCCCCTTATTTAGAAAAGTACCGAAAAGTACCAAAATATTGGTATCGGGACAACACTAATCAGTAATAATAAAAACAATTCAAATCTTGTTTAGGCCTCCTAATTCCACATCCTTACCATCGCTTAACGAATTAGACAATTTCTCAGCGAAACAAGGTTTTGTCTGAGCAGTAACGATTTAACAGCTGCTGCTATGTCGGCGTCAGACTGTAAACAAAAATTATTGTTTGTCTTTATCGCCGCGTTACAGAAGCCAAGAATGGCTTTCTTTGCACCTGCAATTATTTCAGTGCTGCTAACACCTTCATTTATCTTATCTTCCAGGAAACAAGCGAGGCTCTGATAACAAGATAATCAGCCTGCCTGCTGTTGTGTTGTGTTGATGCTGCGTGTGCGTGTGTGTGTGTGTGTGTGTGTGTGTGTGTGTGTGTGTGTGTGTGTGTGTGTGTGTGTGTGTGTGTGTGTGTGTGTGTGTGTGTGTGTGTGTGTGTGTGTGTGTGTGTGTGTGTGTGTGTGTGTGTGTGTGTGTGTGTGTGTGTTTTAGCGTGCTAAAGCAGATGGCCTTAATGTCTTCTTTAACTCTGCCTTTTACCCCAGCACGCAGAGACGTGAGCAGTAAACCTATCAGGTTATTTTTTTTGTCCGCTTTAACGACGGCGGCTAACACAAAAAAAACGAACAACATCTTAAATCTCGTCTCGACTTCCACAAATTCACGCCGGCTCCATTTTCCAATGACGTTCCGCGTCGCCACCAAAGCGTGACAGGCCACGGCAGGACGCCAACAAAGCTAGTTTTGACTTTTACGACCTTGATAAGGTCCGGGATGTGGGAACTTTTGCCCGGGTGATGTTTACGCTCGCTCAGCGTAATGAAATGGCTCCTGGTGGAGATTTACGGCGGACACTCGCGCACTTGAGCTACAGCTCTGGTGGAATTATGTTTTCATAACGCCAGAAAGACGCAGGGACACTTTATTAGGGACACGGTTTGCAACTTATATAATTATTGAGGAGCAATATCTTCTTACTAATGCAATACCAGAGATTGGTATTGTGGAGAATGCATATATGTTTAAGCAGCTAGTGTTTCTCCATTTGTACTCTTTCTATTTTTTTAGGAATATGTCCGCAAGTAAACTGTGTGTGTTACCTTGAAGGCTTGCAATGTAGGAGTTGTAGTACACCCGTATATCTTATCTGTAGTACAACAATGAGCCTGTATTCCTTTCTGGAGAGGGTGGGGGCTGTTTGCGTATTCAAGAAGTTGTCTCTTCCTGTTTGAATGTTAGACCATGACTGTATTGATGTGGGCTGGTCTCCTGAAACTTCAGTAAAACATGATAATATTCCTATTCTGTCTTGATGGTCCCTCTTACTCTGAAAAAACTCTTAAACATATATGCATTCTCCACAGTATATATAACGGATTGTCAAATCAAACAACATCATCACATATTTTACATTTGAACAAATGCCTATAGCTAATATTCTAATTTAGAAGTGTTTAAAGTGTGGCCAGGGAAATATTTGCTAACAACACCCGGGTTTGGTTAAAAGAGCAAGTCAAATGTAACAAGAAAAAGTTGCAATATTTACACTATAAACACGATTAACTATTTACACTGTTTTTTTCTTTAAAACTGTCATTGCTCAAAAGATAATATCCATCCATTTTCTACCGCTTGTCCCTTTCGGGGTCGCGGGGGGTGCTGGAGCCTATCTCAGTTGCATTCGGGCGGAAGGCGGGGTACACCCTGGACAAGTCGCCACCTCATCGCAGGGCCAACACAGATAATAATGAATTAAAAATCAATGTTGTTATGAATTATTGACCTATTTAAAGCTCCAATTACTTCATATCAAGTATCCCACTTTGAAATATTACCTATTGTGTGTGTTTGCCATATTGAAAAATGTTTAAAAATGTAACAAAAAGAAGACGTGAACAAACAAAAAAAACATGCTAAACCAGAAAAACTCATAATTGACGGATAGATCTGAAGTTCATCTAGAGATTTAAGCGTTGAAAAAAACAATGAAAAAATAATATGTGACTTATTTTTAACACTTTTATGAGTAGGGCCCTTTTGGATCCCAAAGGATTTTAGTAGGTTTTATTTTTTTTTAAACTGTCATTGCTCATAAAATATTAATGAATAAAAATCAATGTTGTTATGAATTAGTGACCCATTTAAAGCTCCAATTACTTCACATCAAATATTCCACTCTGAACATTTTTTAGGAAAATATTAAATATTTTGTCTTGTTGCCATAAAAAACAGGGTTTTCTTCAATAAAGAGGGAATAAATAAATAAAAACGTTATATCCACAGATAGATATATAGATATACAACTTATTTTTTGCATTTTAGTGACTTAGACCATTCTGGGTCCCTGGTACCGAAGTTGATATACAGTATTTTTCGGACTGTAAGGCGCACTTAAAATCCTTTCGTTTACTCAAAAATAACCCGGTGCGCCTAATGTAACGAATAAGTCTGGTTGTGCTTACCGACCTCGAAGCTATTTTATTTGGTACATGGTGTAATGATAAGTGTGACCAGTAGATGGCAGTCAGACATAGGAGATACGTGCGTACTGCGAGATGCAATAGCAAGCAACACCAACACTTTGATGTTGCATTGAAAATATAGAACATTACACACGGTGCTCAAAAATCTGTCAAAATGTTTTATTACGACTTTGGTAAGCTATGAAGCCGCACCGCTTGATTGATTGTCGACGCATTACGGCTACAGTAGTCAGATGTCCTGTGCTTCAACATACAAATATTATTATGGTGTGTGTAAAAGGACGGCAAAATGGAACCTATTAAGAAACATTATTATCCAGCATTTTCTTTAACAATATTGTGTGTAACCAACTTTTCTTACCTACTGGTACCTGCTGATTTGTATTTGGGATCTGCATAAATCCTGAAAATGTGTGCGCGTAGTCGATAAGCTTCTTCTTTTTTTCGATCTTTTTGCTATGGGACATTCATCCTTTGCTGTTGGCATTTCTAATAGAAAGTAGTGTAAAGTTCTTACTTATATCTGTCAGTAGACTCGCCATGAAAGCGCTAAAAACTACCAGTGTGGTGGGTTTACATAATTCACCCACGGAACTTTGTTTATTAGAGTTCCGGTCGGACAGTTTTTCACAAGACACATTTCCGATTATACATATATATATATATATATATATACATATATATATATATATACATATATATATATATATATATATATATATATACATATATACATACATATATATACATATATACATACATACATACATACATACATACATACATACATACATACATATATATATATATATATATATATATATATGTATATATATATATATATACATATACATATATATATATATACATATATATATATATATATATATATATATATATATATATATATATATATATATACATATACATATACATATATATATATATATATATATATATATATATATATATATATATGTATATATACATATACATATATATATATATATACACATATATATATATATACATATATATATATATATATACATATATATATATATATACATATATATATATATATATATATATATATATATATATATATATATATATATATATATATATATATATATATATATATACATATATATATATGCTTTACAAAAAATGAATAAAATAAAATAAATAAATAATATACATATATATATATTTTTTTTTTGTAAAGCATATATATATATATATATATATATATATATATATATATATATATATATATATATATATGTAATCGGAAATGTGTCCCGTGAAAAGTTGGCGAGTTATAAAAAAACAATACAAATATATATATATATATATATATATATATATATATATATATATATATATATATATATATATATATATATATATATATATATATATATATATATATATATAAATTGGGCACCCCTGGTCTAACTTTTCAGTAACTAAAATTATTATTTTTTTGCTTGAGGATATTTAAGTATCTAATGTATATGTTCAAACTACATTGCCTAGCCTATTTTGTTTACAGAAAAAACAAAAAAAAACTAGTGTTGGTGTTGACCCAGGCGATTAATCACAAAACAATGTGACTATTACTCATTAATCATGCAGGCACTCTTGTTTAAAAACTATATAAATACATTTTGATTGATTAAATGATATAAACGCAATTTAATCTTACAATATATTTTGACCGCATGCTTTTATTGTACCGCGTTACCTGGTTGTTTAATTTAAATGAGGCACGCTTGTAATTTACTGCAATTGATCGCGATTAATCAAAATGCAAAAGTGGAATTCATCTGAATAAAAAAATCATTAATTACTACTAATTGAATATGCGTCTGACTGCTAGGGCGAAACTAATAGCAATAGAAAAGTGGGACAAGTTACCCCTGAGGCCATCCAAAGCGTACTTAGGATGGTCGGCGGAGGGAAAAGTAGTTCCTTTGATATCATCAATGCACTTTTTTAAAAATGTTGTTTTTATCAACACGGTATAGACTTTGAATACTAAAAAATGTAAGGTTAACGTCACTTGTTTCATTGTTATTGTAACTACAGCTGTCTCTCGGCTAAATTCAATGCGCTAAGTTACGATCAAAAATTCCAGTTAGGAGCCTTCTCACCGCTATTTGGCGTAGTGAATGTCACAGTGAAAAACCCGACCAAAACATCGGGTATTACTTGTTAGCATTAGCTTATAGCTAGAGATTGACCTAACTTTCTTTTTCCAAGCATGGTTGGGAAGAGAGTGAGAGTGAAGGACAGTGCTAAGAAGAAGAATTGGATAATATTCATGGAATTAAAGACACAAATCATCAAAAACATTACAGAGTGTGTAGCCAGCTAACTTGGTGAAGCAGTAGGACCAGCTAGTCTGCACCATACTTAAGCAGAATGAGTCTATAACGCAAGCCAAGGACTTAAACAATTATTTCTAAAGATGTATTCATGAAAATATGGAGAAGCTGCTGATGGTGTGTTTGATGGAGAAACAGCTGGAAGAGGATACTGTTGAAGTCTGCTTTGCAAGGAAGTTATTGTACATTAATATTGCATTACTTCATAAAACCACCACACTTGTTTGTAGTACATTCTATTGTATTGTTTTTCATACAATATTTAATATTTAAAAGTTAGTTTTTCTTCTTACAACCCATGTTACATGTTGAAATTGTGATGTTTTTAAATAGATTTTAATTCATTTCAGCTCTGTTCGAATATTCAAAGGCGGAGGGAAAAACAGTTCCTCCGATATCAAAAAGGCACATTTCTTTTATTAACACAGCAAAGACTTTGCATAATGAAAAATAATAGATAACGTCGCATGACTTATCTTCAACACAAATCTCCCCAAACATGTCGAAAATTTGGAGTCAATTGTATCAATATTTTAGTATCAATCCGCCAAGCAGTATACACAATATATACAAAACCCAAAACCAGTGAAGTTGGCACGTTGTGTAAATGGTCAATAAAAACAGAATACAATGATTTGCAAATCCTTTTCAACTTATATTAAATTGAATAAACTGCAAAAACAAGATATTTAACGTTCGAACTGTTGTTATTTTTTGCAAATATTAGCTCATTTGGAATTTGAGGCCTGCAACATGTTTCAAAAAAGCTGGCACAAGTGGCAAAAAAGACTGAGAAAGTTGAGGAATGCTCATCAAACACTTATTTGGAACATCTCACAGGTGAACGGGCTAATTGGGAGCAGGTGGGTGCCATGATTGGGTAAAAAAGCAGCTTCCATGAAATGCTCAGTCATTCACAAACAAGGACAGGGCGAGGGTCACCACTTTGTGAACAAATGCGTGAGCAAATTGTCCAACAGTTTAAGAACAACATTTCTCAACCAGCTATTGCAAGGAATTTAGGCATTTCACTATCTACGGTCCGTAATATCATCAAAAAGTTCAGAGAATCCGGAGAAATCACTGCACGTAAGCGGCAAGCCCGTGAGTTTTGATCACTCAGGCGGTACCGCATCAAAAAGCGACATCAGTGTGTAAAGGATATCACCACATGGGCTCAAGAAGTGAAGTGAAGTGAAGTGAATTACATTTATATAGCGCTTTTTCTCAAGTGACTCAAAGCGCTTTACATAGTGAAACCCAATATCTAAGTTACATTCAAACCAGTGTGGGTGGCACTGGGAGCAGGTGGGTAAAGTGTCTTGCCCAAGGACACAACGGCAGTGACTAGGATGGCGGAAGCGGGGATCGAACCTGCAACCCTCAAGTTGCTGGCACGGCCGCTCTACCAACCGAGCTATACCACTTCCGAAAAACCACTGTCAGTAACTACAGTTCGTCGTTACATCTGTAAGTGCAAGTTAAAACTCTATTATGCAAAGCGGAAGCCATTTATCAACAACACCCAGAAATGCCGTCGCCTTTGCTGGGCTTGAGTTCATCTAAGATGGACTGATGCAAAGTGGAAAAGCGTTCTGTGGTCTGACGAGTCCACATTTCAAATTGTTTTTGGAAACTATGGACGTCGTGTCCTCCGGACCAAAGAGGACAAGAACCATCCGGATTGTTATAGGCGCAAAGTTGAAAAGCCAGCATCTGTGATGGTATGGGGGTGTATTAGTGCCCAAGGCATGGGTAACTTACACATCTGTGAAGGCACCATTAATGCTGAAAGGTACATACAGGTTTTTGGAGCAACATAGTTGCCATCCAAGCAACGTTATCATGGACGCCCCTGCTTATTTCAGCAAGACAATGCCAAGCCACGGGTTACAACATTAAAATATCTTGTCTTTGAAGTGTGTTCCAATGAATATAAGTTGAAAATGATTTGCAAATCATTGTATTCTGTTTTTATTTACCATTTACACAACGTGCCAACTTCAATGGTTTTGGGTTTTGTGTATATATACATATATATACACACATATATATAAATATGTATATATATAAATATATATATATATATATATATATATATATATATATATATATATATATATATATATATATATATATATATATATATATATATATATATATATATCCATATTTATATATATACTTGTTTGTTTGTGTCCTAGCTTGAGTTAGTTTGAGCATTTGATTAATTAATTTTTTTTGCAATGCATTATGTTCATTTTATTTGACATTATATTAGTCCTTCCCTTCCTCCTCGCTCATCTTTTTATAGACCCTCACACCGCTTGTGGTGTTTTTGTTGTTAAACGTGTATTTAAAGGCTCAAAGCTTACATTTACGGAGGCGACGGCGCCAGCTGCGGCGCCAAAGACGAGGACTCTAGCTCTATTAGCGGCTGGCCCGCATCCATCCCGAGCCCCCGCAGGAGCGCTCGAGCCGCCTCGCCACCTGCCTGCCACCCCCCTGCCAAAGAAAAGTCGCCCCAACACCAACCTGACGGATCACTAATTGATTCATTGATTGTTTTTCAAGACGTTCTCACACTTGTTGACGACTTCTGCTGAAACGTGAGAGTAGACAAAAACATCTGTTGGCCTTCCATTGACAATGTGTTGCTTTTGCTTGGCATTAAAAAGTCATCATAAAGCATGTTTTTCTTTGTTTTGTTTCTGCTCTATAAAACTTGATCCTTTTATATTTACATTGAAATAATTGATTTGATTTTCTTTGTTGTTTTTTATCATGTAGTAACTCAAGACTCAACACATTAAGATAATTCCCATTTGATATTATATTGCATTTTCCCGAAAACCACTTTCTTCAGGGTTCTGATTGGCTAAAATGAGCTTATGCTGAATTGTTATAGCGCCACCTGTTGCTCTGGCATTTGCTTGACAGCCTGGGATTTTCACTTTTATAAAGGAAAAGCTGCTATTTTTAATAATAATGAAGTATACAAGGACACTTTACAACAGGCCTGGGCAATTATTTTGACTCGGGGGCCACATTTAGAGAAAAAAATGTGTCTGGGGGCCGGTATATCTATTTTAGGGATACTAATACAAAACCTCACAATAATGTCTGATTGAATGCTAAAAACATTATGACAGACCGCCTTAAAAAACGTAATGGAATTTTAAATTTTTCTATGAAGGGTGAAACACTGAATATTGACAAAATATGAACGTCACACCCCCTTTCGATCGACATATTTTACAATCAAGTGAAACGCAACAAAAATGCAACAAACAGTGAAATATGAACGCGAAGGGTACAAAATGAACCCACTTACAATCTGATATATCTGATACATCACTAAGCTTTAGAACTTTGTTGTGAAAATCTCCTTCCGCTTGTGTGGAAACGCTTCCCGCCCACACTGCTTGGTGCCTCGTCTGAGCTGCTGTGACGTAGATTACCATAGTAACTAATTAAATGACCATAGTAACTAATTACTTTACCATAGCAACTAATTAGATTACCATAGTAACTAGTATATCATCCATAAGCGCAGATTCTAAGCATTGAAAGACTTTGTATAGTTGAAGACTTACGGTCGTTAGAAAACATGACTGCACATCATAATGGCAGCTACACTTTACATCTTAAAGATCTAAAAAAATTATTTGGGAATGTCCGGCGGGCCAGATTGAAAAGCTTAATGGGCCTCATGTGCCTTAATTTGCCCAGTTCTGCTTTACAACAAAGCAAACTGTCAGAAAAATTGTATGTAAATTACAGTGTTTCCCACACATTCATTTATTTGTGGCGGCCCGCCACGAAAGAAATACGTCCGCCACAAATTTTAAAAAAAAATAAATAAAAACTTTTTTTTTTTTTTTTTTTTTTTTTTTTTGTCCTGTCCAGCTTCTCAGGCAAATCATATAGTTGATGTAGATGCCCGTATAGGCTGTTCAGATTTATTTTACAAAAGATAAGTGTAGGATACTTCTCTTGTTGCCTTATTTGTATTTGACCACTACTGTTTTCTGTTTATTTGTTACTGACTGTGGCAGGACACCTCTGCCTCTGTTTCACTTTATGTTGCTGGTAAATAATATGGTTGTAGTAGTAGGCTAATGTTAAATTATTTAGTATGCACTAATTAAAGAGACATTTTAGCTTTTATATTTTATAAGATATATTTTTTGTAAGAACCACAATTAATAAATATATTTCAGTGAATAACTTATTGTTCAAATCTGTATATAAATATGTACATAAAGTGTTGTAATTATATTGTAAAATGGATGGATGGATGGACGTTTAAAACAAAACTGTTATTATTAATTAGTAAGTATACATTTTTTTAGCCTTTTTAGAGAAAATCATATCATTGTAGTAAATTATGCAAATTACTCGATGTCATGGTGACCACGCCCATAGCCACGCCCCCACCGCCACAGGTATCTTGGCAGTTTATGGAAAACACTGAATTATCAAAAAACTTTCCGTACTCTTGAGTTCCCAGTGAACAGATGAAAGCTATTTTTGTTGCACCAAGCCAAAGGCTTGGAAAATTCCGTTGTGTACGATGGGAGGAGACGGGAGGGGTTATCTATTGTGATCCAAGAGTTGCCCAAGCTCAATCCAGGACCAGCCCAAGCCCGAGGCATCTTTTTCTTTTGTGTTAATGTGACGGAAAACAATGGCTGTTTACATACCCCCCATTACTTTAGAAACAGCTGTTGTTGTGTAAACAGGGAATATCCAAATAAAAGAGGAGAGGTAAACCTTTTTTCGTCAGAGCGTGCTGGAAACTGTAAGAGAGTACAGACCAGACGTTTCTCCTCAAATTGAGCCAAATTGAATTCTATCTCTGTTTATTTTCTTGCTTCTTGTCTTGTTTAATAGATGTCATCGATGTCTGAACCTGACACAAACATTTTAAAAATGTTTGATACAATTTTATAAAAATATAAAAAATATATTAGCCAGCATTCAAAATCCTAAAAAATTATGAATCAATATTATTATGATTAGTTATCATATTTATTATAGAATCAATTAAATACTGGGGATAAAATAATACAATTAAATGAAATAAATAAAATAATTTCCATTATCCCGATAAAAAGAATCGAGGATACATTACAAAGAAGAAAAAAAATACGTATAAAATTATAAAAATATTAAGTTTTGAAGGGGGTGAGAAATGGTAATAATAAAAGAAGTGCAGAGGCGTGGTGTTAAATAACCAGGTCAGTAATTAACACTCATGACATGAAGCTCCTCCAACGAGTTCCCTCGTCGTTTTGCGCTTATTATCGATTCTCCGTCAACTCTCTGCGGACTAATTCTCGCCTAATTACGACGTAAATGAAGGAAGTAGGGAAGGTTAAGGTTTAACAGGCCTCGCCTATTGCCGTCCTGTGTAACTGGTGACTGTGATGAGAGCCAACGAACGCATGAATCAGCATTCCAGTACGCGTCAAATATTCATGAGCAGCTTGTAATGTCGGCGGAAGAAGTATAATACTTGGTGACATTTGCAAAGACTGAGAGGGAGGCAAATGTCGAATATTTGCATGTGAGAGAAGAGCACGGCGTCTTGTCACAAAAGTGATTCATGTGCAAAGTGATAACCAATAACAAAAAAGGGAACAAACAAAAGCAAATACCTCATCCGAAAAGTGATGGGAATAAGCACATGTGACCTAATAAACAAAGACATCTAAATAACAGGTAAGTAAAAATAATACAACAAATAAAAAGAACAATATAAAAATGATTTTTGCAACGATTTCAGAACTTAGACACAGAATTTGCAAATAAGAACAGAATGTATTGTTAAACACAGGGCCGGCCCGTGGCATAAACACTAAGTGGTTGTTTTTGTACCACAAAGTTTGCTTGTTCTACTTTGATGGACTCTCTCACCTCATAGATGAAATCATATTTGTTTCTACTAGGGTTGTACGGTTTACCGCTATTACCGCGATACTAATGCATCATATTCAGTACGAAACCGCCTCTGAAAAGTCCCGGTCTCGCATCCCGACCCCCCACCCCACACTTGCTAGCCTGCAGTCAACCCTGGTGTGTAGACGATTAAGATTAAGATTAAGATTAAAGTACCAATGATTGTCACACACACACTAGATGTGGCGAAATTTGTCCTCTGCATTTGTCCCATCCCCTTGGGGAGCAGTGGGCAACAGCGGCGCCGCGCCCGGGAGGAATTTTAAAGACTGAAATAGGCTTGTCTGGGGAAATCATGAGTACCACTCATTTGTCCCTGAAACACTCAATACAAAATAAAATTGGTGCATTTTTGTAACAACATTTTGATGTTCTGACTTAAAAATACTGGTCAAAATAGTTTTGATTATTTATTGCTCCAGTATATGTAGAGACGTTTGCATGTAATTAACATGTTACTACAAAACCCAAAACCAGTGACGTTGGCACGTTGTGTAAATGGTAAATAAAAACAGAATACAATGATTTGCAAATCCTTTTCAACCTATATTCAATTGAATAGATTGCAAAGACAAGATATTTAACGTTCAAACTGGAAAACGTATTATTATTTTTAGCAAATATTAGCTCATTTGGAATTTGATGCCTGCAACATGTTTAAAAAAAGCTGGCACAAGTGGCAAAAAAGACTGAGAAAGTTGAGGAATGCTCATCAAACACGTATTTGGAGCATCCCACAGGTGAACAGGCTAATTGGGTACAGGTGGGTGCCATGATTGGGTATAAAAGCAGCTTCCATGAAATGCTCAGTCATTCACAAACAAGGATGGGGCGAGGGTCACCACTTTGTGAACAAATGCGTGAGCAAATTGTCCAACAGTTTAAGAACAACATTTCTCAACGAGCTATTGCAAGGAATTTCACCATCTACGGTCCGTAATATCATCAAAAGGTTCAGAGCATCTGGAGAAATCACTGCACGTAAGCGATGATATTGGACCTTCAGTGTTTCCCATAAAGTGCCTAGATACCTGTGGCGGTGGGGGCGTGGCTATGGGCGTGGTCACCATGACATCATCGAGTAATTTGCATAATTTACTACAATGATATGAAGGGAATAAGCGGTAGAAAATGGATGGATGGATGGATGGATATGATTTTCTCTAAAAAGGCTAAAAAAATGTATACTTACTAATAAGGCTGAAACGACGCGTCGACGTAGTCGACGTCATCGGTTACGTAAATACGTCGACGCCGCTTTTGTGCGTCGACGCGTCGCATATTTACGTCACACTACCGTCATGGCGAAGCGCAAAGCAGACGATCAAAGCAGACGGTGTGAGCGAGGGAGAAAAATCACGCCAAAAGCCGTCAAAAGTGTGGGAGTATTTCAATAAACGGCCTAATAATGTCGTTGTATGCACACTGTGTCGAGCGGAAATGGCCTATCATAGCAGCACAACGGCTATGAACGAACATTTGAAAAGAAAACCATCAACTAGTCAATCGTCCGCGCGAGTATACGTTGTCATCATTACACAAAAACATGAATGTGTCATTTGTATCTGCTAGGGGTGTAACGGTACGTGTTTTGTATTGAACCGTTTCGGTACGGGGCTTTCGGTTCGGTACGGGGGTGTACCGAACGAGTTTCTAAGCTAAAGCTAACATTAGCTGCTAAAGTCTTAACAATAACAAGCTGCTTTGCTCCTTATGCTTCTGTCTCAGCACGCAGCATTGTCCCACCCACACAACCATCTGATTGGTACACACGAAGCATTATCAGCCAATCAGCAGTGCGTATTCAAAACGTTACCAGCCAATCAGCAGTGTGTATTCAGAATGCATGTAGTCAGCGCTTCAGCGTGGAGCAGATAGGTGTTTAGCAGGTGAGCATCAGGCAGCGGACTCTCCCCAAATGATAATAAACACCTCCCAGTCAACTACTAGTAACATCACTATGAGCCCGTTGACCTTCTAGAAACTTAAACTGCAGCTCAGCTCACTCGCAGTCCTGGCTTGAGGTGAAGGCTAATTACCTCTCAGTTCCAGCCACATCGACCCCTTCTGAGCGCCTATTTTCAGCTGCTGGGAATATTGTAAACAAGAAAAGAAGCAGAGCATGTAGACATGCTAACCTTTCTTCATTACAACTGTTAGTCACTCACTGGAATGAGTAGAATTGGTTATTGTGTACTGTGTTGGACTGGATGTTTATTTTGCACATTTTAAAAGCAATACTTAATGTTTACAGTGCTCCAGAATATTTAGATTGGCACTTTTTTGTATTGGATGTTTATCTTTATTTTTGCACATTTGAGCAAATAAGCAATACTTTCACTTTTGTTGAAATGTTTACACTGTTGTTACAGAATATTTCGTTTTGCACTTTTTTGTATTGGATGTTTATCTTTATTTTTGCACATTTTAAAGCAAAATAAGCAATACTTTTACTTTTGAAATGCTTATACTATTGCAGAATATTAAGATTTGCACTGGATGTTGACTTTTATATTTGCACATTAAAAAGCAAATTAGCTACTTTTAATTTTGTTAAAAGTTTTAAATGTTTACATTGTTACAGAATATTTAGTCATGTTGTTGTCAATGTTGACTGAGTGGCCATACTTCTTTTTTTTTGTAAATAAAAGCCATGCCTTTTGAAAAAACTGGCCTACATTTATTTTTTCATCTTCATTTTAAATAAAAAAATAATCGGTAAAAGGAAAAATAATCTATAGATTAATCAAAAAAATAATCTATAGATTAACCGATTAATCGGAAAAATAATCTATAGATTAATCGATAGAAAAATAATCGTTAGCTGCAGCCTTACTTACTAATAGGGTTGGGTATCGAGTATCGAGTATCGATTGGAACCGGGACTAACTGTCCGATTCTCCCGGAATCGTTCAAAAGTTTAAATTTCGATTCCTATTTTCGATACCCAGTCTGCCGACCGGAAAAAAATATGTCCGCCGACCGGAAAAAAATATGTCCGCCGAACCGGAAGAAGAAGCCGCTGAACACCAACGTAGAAGCGCCCACCGCCGGAAGTGTTAGCATAGCCGAGCGAGTCAGTCAAGCTCAAGCATGGATAGCGGGGGTCGGCGGTCGAAAGTGTGGCTTTACTTTACCAAAAAAAACGAAATAACCGCGAAATAACAGAGCTCCATGTCCATCAAGAAACGAGTGGAGAGAGAGCTGCAGATGTACCAGGACGTTCCACCGATACTTATGTCTGACGACCCTGCTGCGTGGTGGTGGTCCGGTGGAACCAACAAAAGACTTATCCTTTGCTGTCAGATCTCGCTTTCTCCTATTTATGCGTTCAAGCTTCATCCACACCCAGCGAACATGTATTTTCCACAGCAGGAGACACTATCTGTCCAGAACGCTCACGCATCCTGCCTGAGAAGGCGGATATGGTCATTTTCCTAAACAAGAACTGTCTCTGATTTTATACTGTACCTGCTGCTAATCTGGACTGGGTTTTGCAAGTTGTTTCTTATTGTTTTTCTGCACCAGGTTAGCCCATCAGTGGGAGCACGGTAACATTTTTAAGTACCTGCAGCATCATACACTTGTGTGTGTAAATGTGTTTTCATGAGGTTTCCTGCAGCATCATACACTTATGTGTAAATGTGTTTTCATGAGGTTTCCTGCAGCATCATACACTTATGTGTAAATGTGTTTTCATGAGGTTTCCTGCAGCATCATACACTTATGTGTAAATGTGTTTTCATGAGGTTTTCAAAAATAAAGCTCTCTTGAGGAAAGTGTACCCCTGGGAAAATGTATTCATAATTTATAATATTTATATTCAAGTTCATAGATTTGATATTTATATTCTAGTTGAAAACAGCCCTGTGAGGAATTTATAGTAAAGTTCATAAAAAGTTAATAAAATTAAAATTGATGGAGAATGTCAGACTATTTCATTCAGAAAGACTGTAGGTTAGCTAGCTCATTTAAAATATCCTAAACTTTTTTTTGACCCTGCCTCTTAAAAGAATCGGAATCGAGAATCGTCAGAAATCGGAATCGAAACAAAGAATCGCAATCGGAATCGGAATCGGAATCGTTCGAATTCAAACGATACCCAACCCTACTTACTAATTAATAATAACAGTTTTGTTTTAAACGTCCATCCATCCATCCATCCATCCATCCATCCATCCATCCATCCATCCATCCATTTTACAATATAATCACAACACTTTATGTACATATTTATATACAGATTTGAACAATAAGTTATTCACTGAAATAAATTTATTAATTGTGGTTCTTACAAAAAAATATATCTTATAAAAATATAAAAGCTAAAATGTCTCTAAAAGCTCTGCCCCTTTAATTAGTGTATACTAAATAATTTAACTTTAGCCTACTACAACAACCATATTATTTACCAGCAACATAAAGTGAAACAGAGGCAGAGGTGTCCTGCCACAGCCAGTAACAAATAAACAGAAAACAGTAGTGGTGGTAGATAGTCACAAAGCTTCATCAAACATCTGATCCACTGAACAAAGAGCTCCAAAAATCTTGATCCTACACTTATCTTTTGTAAAGTAAATCTGAACAGCCGATATGGGCATCTACATCAACTATATGATTTGCCTGAGAAGCTGGACAGGACAAAAAAATAAAAAATAAAATAAAAAATTGTTGTGGCGGCCTTAATTCTTTCGTGGCGGGCCGCCACAAATAAATGAATGTGTGGGAAACACTGAACTTCGATCCCTCAGGCGGTACTGCATCAAAAAGCGACATCAGTGTGTAAAGGATATCACCACATGGGCTCAGGAACACTTCAGAAAACCACCGTCAGTAACTACAGTCTGTAAGCTTCAAGTTAAAACTCTACTATGCAAAGCGAAAGCCATTTATCAACAACACCCAGAAATGCAAAAGGCTTCGTTGGGCCCGAGCTCATCTAAGATGGACTGATGCAAAGTGGAAAAGTGTTCTGTGGTCTGACGAGTCCACATTTTTTTGGGGAAACTGTGGACGTCGTGTCCTCTGGAACAAAGAGGAAAAGAACCATCCGGATTGTTATATGCGCAAAGTTGAAAAGCCAGCATGTGTGATGGTATGGGGGTGTATTAGTGGCCAAGGCATGGGTAACTTACACATCTGTGAAGGCACCATTAATGCTGAAAGGTACATACAGGTTTTGGAGCAACATATGGTGTCCTAATGTGTCCTACAGTATTTTTTTCACAAGACCAAACTTATTTTTGGCCAGGTGAGTATTCTGCAGGTATACCTAATAGTGTGTCCCTTGCGTGTACTGTACATGGTGACACATAAATAAGGCTGCTCTGGGACACATGACAATAAAACCATGTTTACAACAACTGTAATGTCCCCATTTGTCACTTATAAAAAGGTGCAAAGTGAGTGCCGCTGCCAGCCCGTCGCCACTTTGTTGGATCCAGATGTGCTTATCGTCACTCAGTCATCAGCTAATTGGGAAGAATTAGTACGCGTGGCTAACGACAACAAACATGGCGGTTCAAACCAGCGCGCGACATGGGAGGCAATTTTAAGCAATTAGTCTGGTTTGCACACAAACACTGTCCACTACACACCGAAAGTCTTGTCGCAACTTGCTGTAAACCAAAGGTATACAAAGTGCGGCCCAGGGGCTATTTGCGGCTTGCAGCTCATTTTTAAAGGCCCGTGGAACATTCTAAAAATAATATTACTAAACAAAACATAAGAAGTGGAATTGAAAAGCAAACAGGTAACAAGAAAACATTAAGATGTCGACTCTCATAACACAAAGCCGCCGTGTAACGGTCCTTACTCAAAATATAATTATGAAACAAAATCAAATCTTCCACTTTGAAATATGTTTTGAAAATTTGGCATATTTTGTGTATTGGCCTTATTAAAAAGAAGGTTTTCTTTGACAAAACATGAATAAAAAAAACTAGAAATAAAAACGTACAATGGAAAGTTCCATTCGATTCGACAAATTCATGTATCAAATAGGTAAATAAAAAGAATATTCCACTTTTGTGAAAAAATAATGAATACAAATCAATCCTGTTATGAATTATTAACATATTCCGGGCTCCAATTATGTCCAATCACTTATTCCACTTACATTTTTCGGGGGGGATGGACATATTGCATATTTTGTGTCTTTGCCATTAAAAAAACAGAATGTATTTAATAAAAAGGGCAAAAAATATTTTTTTTAAATCCAACTTTATATCGAAACATAAATAAGGAGTTCAGCTACCTAGTTAAGCACTGACAGTAAAAAAACATATTAACATTTAAATTACTTTATGACTATACTATAAAATTTATGACTGAGACTCTTTCTGGTCCACTGGATCTTTAACATCTGCCAAACTTCAAGAGAGCCCTTTAGGTCAGGAACAAACACAGAGGCTATTTCATCCCTACAAGCCCGTTTCGCAAGTTTCTCTCTTAAGGGG